>NW_026972699.1:0-92752 GCF_036711695.1 Zophobas morio | reverse complement strand
CGACAAAAATACAGTTTCTAGCTAAAATTTCATGGTTTCGTTGCACTTTCCGAGCCCGTAGGGTATCTGATTGGCTTAAAAGTACAAGAAAACACTTCAAAAGTGACGTTTCTGAAGAATTTTAACAGTTTTCTTGTATCTACGAACGCCAGAATGCATAAAATTGACCTAAACGTCTCCTTTTCCTATTCTGAGTCGATTCTGCATGCTTTAAGTGTGTTTGGTGGCTCAGAACCATCAAAAAACGTTGAAATATAGTTCAAATTCAATAAAAATCGACAAAAATACAGTTTCTAGCTAAAATTTCATGGTTTCGTTGCACTTTCCGAGCCCGTAGGGTATCTGATTGGCTTAAAAGTACAAGAAAACACTTCAAAAGTGACGTTTCTGAAGAATTTTAACAGTTTTCTTGTATCTACGAACGCCAGAATGCATAAAATTGACCTAAACGTCTCCTTTTCCTATTCTGAGTCGATTCTGCATGCTTTAAGTGTGTTTGGTGGCTCAGAACCATCAAAAAACGTTGAAATATAGTTCAAATTCAATAAAAATCGACAAAAATACAGTTTCTAGCTAAAATTTGATGGTTTCGTTGCACTTTCCGAGCCCGTAGGGTATCTGATTGGCTTAAAATTACAAGAAAACACTTCAAAAGTGACGTTTCTGAAGAATTTTAACAGTTTTCTTGTATCTACGAACGCCAGAATGCATAAAATTGACCTAAACGTCTCCTTTTCCTATTCTGAGTCGATTCTGCATGCTTTAAGTGTGTTTGGTGGCTCAGAACCATCAAAAAACGTTGAAATATAGTTCAAATTCAATAAAAATCGACAAAAATACAGTTTCTAGCTAAAATTTGATGGTTTCGTTGCACTTTCCGAGCCCGTAGGGTATCTGATTGGCTTAAAAGTACAAGAAAACACTTCAAAAGTGACGTTTCTGAAGAATTTTAACAGTTTTCTTGTATCTACGAACGCCAGAATGCATAAAATTGACCTAAACGTCTCCTTTTCCTATTCTGAGTCGATTCTGCATGCTTTAAGTGTGTTTGGTGGCTCAGAACCATCAAAAAACGTTGAAATATAGTTCAAATTCAATAAAAATCGACAAAAATACAGTTTCTAGCTAAAATTTGATGGTTTCGTTGCACTTTCCGAGCCCGTAGGGTATCTGATTGGCTTAAAAGTACAAGAAAACACTTCAAAAGTGACGTTTCTGAAGAATTTTAACAGTTTTCTTGTATCTACGAACGCCAGAATGCATAAAATTGACCTAAACGTCTCCTTTTCCTATTCTGAGTCGATTCTGCATGCTTTAAGTGTGTTTGGTGGCTCAGAACCATCAAAAAACGTTGAAATATAGTTCAAATTCAATAAAAATCGACAAAAATACAGTTTCTAGCTAAAATTTGATGGTTTCGTTGCACTTTCCGAGCCCGTAGGGTATCTGATTGGCTTAAAAGTACAAGAAAACACTTCAAAAGTGACGCTTCTGAAGAATTTTAACAGTTTTCTTGTATCTACGAACGCCAGAATGCATAAAATTGACCTAAACGTCTCCTTTTCCTATTCTGAGTCGATTCTGCATGCTTTAAGTATGTTTGGTGGCTCAGAACCATCAAAAAACGTTGAAATATAGTTCAAATTCAATAAAAATCGACAAAAATACAGTTTCTAGCTAAAATTTGATGGTTTCGTTGGACTTTAAGAGCCCGTAGGGTATCTGATTGTCTTAAAAGTACAAGAAAACACTTCAAAAGTGACGTTTCTGAAGAATTTTAACAGTTTTCTTGTGTCTACGAACGCCAGAATGCATAAAATTGACCTAAACGTCTCCTTTTCCTATTCTGAGTCGATTCTGCATGCTTTAAGTGTGTTTGGTGGCTCAGAACCATCAAAAAACGTTGAAATATAGTTCAAATTCAATAAAAATCGACAAAAATACAGTTTCTAGCTAAAATTTGATGGTTTCGTTGCACTTTCCGAGCCCATAGGGTATCTGAATGGCTTAAAATTACAAGAAAACACTTCAAAAGTGACGTTTCTGAAGAATTTTAACAGTTTTCTTGTATCTACGAACGCCAGAATGCATAAAATTGACCTAAACGTCTCCTTTTCCTATTCTGAGTCGATTCTGCATGCTTTAAGTGTGTTTGGTGGCTCAGAACCATCAAAAAACGTTGAAATATAGTTCAAATTCAATAAAAATCGACAAAAATACAGTTTCTAGCTAAAATTTGATGGTTTCGTTGCACTTTCCGAGCCCGTAGGGTATCTGATTGGCTTAAAAGTACAAGAAAACACTTCAAAAGTGACGTTTCTGAAGAATTTTAACAGTTTTCTTGTATCTACGAACGCCAGAATGCATAAAATTGACCTAAACGTCTCCTTTTCCTATTCTGAGTCGATTCTGCATGCTTTAAGTGTGTTTGGTGGCTCAGAACCATCAAAAAACGTTGAAATATAGTTCAAATTCAATAAAAATCGACAAAAATACAGTTTCTAGCTAAAATTTGATGGTTTCGTTGCACTTTCCGAGCCCGTAGGGTATCTGATTGGCTTAAAAGTACAAGAAAACACTTCAAAAGTGACGTTTCTGAAGAATTTTAACAGTTTTCTTGTATCTACGAACGCCAGAATGCATAAAATTGACCTAAACGTCTCCTTTTCCTATTCTGAGTCGATTCTGCATGCTTTAAGTGTGTTTGGTGGCTCAGAACCATCAAAAAACGTTGAAATATAGTTCAAATTCAATAAAAATCGACAAAAATACAGTTTCTAGCTAAAATTTGATGGTTTCGTTGCACTTTCCGAGCCCGTAGGGTATCTGATTGGCTTAAAAGTACAAGAAAACACTTCAAAAGTGACGCTTCTGAAGAATTTTAACAGTTTTCTTGTATCTACGAACGCCAGAATGCATAAAATTGACCTAAACGTCTCCTTTTCCTATTCTGAGTCGATTCTGCATGCTTTAAGTATGTTTGGTGGCTCAGAACCATCAAAAAACGTTGAAATATAGTTCAAATTCAATAAAAATCGACAAAAATACAGTTTCTAGCTAAAATTTGATGGTTTCGTTGGACTTTAAGAGCCCGTAGGGTATCTGATTGTCTTAAAAGTACAAGAAAACACTTCAAAAGTGACGTTTCTGAAGAATTTTAACAGTTTTCTTGTGTCTACGAACGCCAGAATGCATAAAATTGACCTAAACGTCTCCTTTTCCTATTCTGAGTCGATTCTGCATGCTTTAAGTGTGTTTGGTGGCTCAGAACCATCAAAAAACGTTGAAATATAGTTCAAATTCAATAAAAATCGACAAAAATACAGTTTCTAGCTAAAATTTGATGGTTTCGTTGCACTTTCCGAGCCCATAGGGTATCTGAATGGCTTAAAATTACAACAAAACACTTCAAAAGTGACGTTTCTGAAGAATTTTAACAGTTTTCTTGTATCTACGAACGCCAGAATGCATAAAATTGACCTAAACGTCTCCTTTTCCTATTCTGAGTCGATTCTGCATGCTTTAAGTGTGTTTGGTGGCTCAGAACCATCAAAAAACGTTGAAATATAGTTCAAATTCAATAAAAATCGACAAAAATACAGTTTCTAGCTAAAATTTGATGGTTTCGTTGCACTTTCCGAGCCCGTAGGGTATCTGAGTGGCTTAAAAGTACAAGAAAACACTTCAAAAGTGACGTTTCTGAAGAATTTTAACAGTTTTCTTGTATCTACGAACGCCAGAATGCATAAAATTGACCTAAACGTCTCCTTTTCCTATTCTGAGTCGATTCTGCATGCTTTAAGTGTGTTTGGTGGCTCAGAACCATCAAAAAACGTTGAAATATAGTTCAAATTCAATAAAAATCGACAAAAATACAGTTTCTAGCTAAAATTTGATGGTTTCGTTGCACTTTCCGAGCCCGTTGGGTATCTGAGTGGCTTAAAAGTACAAGAAAACACTTCAAAAGTGACGTTTCTGAAGAATTTTAACAGTTTTCTTGTATCTACGAACGCCAGAATGCATAAAATTGACCTAAACGTCTCCTTTTCCTATTCTGAGTCGATTCTGCATGCTTTAAGTGTGTTTGGTGGCTCAGAACCATCAAAAAACGTTGAAATATAGTTCAAATTCAATAAAAATCGACAAAAATACAGTTTCTAGCTAAAATTTGATGGTTGCGTTGCACTTTCCGAGCCCGTAGGGTATCTGAGTGGCTTAAAAGTACAAGAAAACACTTCAAAAGTGACGTTTCTGAAGAATTTTAACAGTTTTCTTGTATCTACGAACGCCAGAATGCATAAAATTGACCTAAACGTCTCCTTTTCCTATTCTGAGTCGATTCTGCATGCTTTAAGTGTGTTTGGTGGCTCAGAACCATCAAAAAACGTTGAAATATAGTTCAAATTCAATAAAAATCGACAAAAATACAGTTTCTAGCTAAAATTTGATGGTTTCGTTGCACTTTCCGAGCCCGTAGGGTATCTGAGTGGCTTAAAAGTACAAGAAAACACTTCAAAAGTGACGTTTCTGAAGAATTTTAACAGTTTTCTTGTATCTACGAACGCCAGAATGCATAAAATTGACCTAAACGTCTCCTTTTCCTATTCTGAGTCGATTCTGCATGCTTTAAGTGTGTTTGGTGGCTCAGAACCATCAAAAAACGTTGAAATATAGTTCAAATTCAATAAAAATCGACAAAAATACAGTTTCTAGCTAAAATTTGATGGTTTCGTTGCACTTTCCGAGCCCGTAGGGTATCTGAGTGGCTTAAAAGTACAACAAAACACTTCAAAAGTGACGTTTCTGAAGAATTTTAACAGTTTTCTTGTATCTACGAACGCCAGAATGCATAAAATTGACCTAAACGTCTCCTTTTCCTATTCTGAGTCGATTCTGCATGCTTTAAGTGTGTTTGGTGGCTCAGAACCATCAAAAAACGTTGAAATATATTATTATTATTATTATTATTATTATTATTATTATTATTATATGTTAGTATGCTCTACAGGTTAAAACCCAATTACAGAACATACACACAACATGCCATCATTAAGTAGGTTTATAAATATTTCACATCTATTAGTCTTAATTGATTAGGATTTGTATTAAATAGATCTACAGTCCTTTGTGCAGAATTACCCAATCTCAACATGTTATACATAGGTGAGAATCGTAGAAAATCGGTTCGAGGTGTGGACATGTAGAACACATTGTGCACTCTGGTTGCAAGAAAACGTTTATTAATATGGAATTCAATTTGATATAACAGATCTGAACAGTTTATTTTAAAATTTAAGATTTTATATAAGAAGTACACAGTGGTAGTTTTATATCTATCAGATAAACTTAAAATAGAAAATCTTTCAAGTAGCTTAGATTGTTCAACTCCTAAAGGAGGATATACACTATCTTCTCTGAAGCAAATATATTTTAAAAAACGTCTTTGAACTTTTTCCAACATATTTACATACTTCTTTTGATAAGGAAACCAAACAATATTTGCATATTCGATTATACTCCGAATGCACGTCCTATATATATGCAACAATGTTGTTATATTATTGAAATCTTTAGTATTCCTTAGAATGCAACCATATACTGCATATGCTTTTTTGCAGATTTTAAGCATGTGATCCGTAAAGCTTAATTTGCTATCAAATGTCACACCAAGATCTTCAACAGTCACTGGTCTATCTAATATTAAATTATCAACTGCATAGTCGTAGAGAATATTGCTCACTTTGTTGCTGAATGTCTTAGCTACACATTTCTTACCGTTCAGAAGCAAGCTGTTCTTTTTTCCCCAAGCAACAACCCTGTTGATGTTGTTTTGCAATTCTATGCAGTCATCTACACCTCTTATAACCGAAAATAGTTTCATGTCATCAGCATACAATAAGCATGGCACAGTCAAAACTTGAGTAATGTCATTAATAAATATATTAAAGAGCAGCGGACCCAACACAGACCCCTGCGGAACGCCCGAAAAAGCTGTGAATTCTTCCGAAAAGTAACCATGTACACAAACAGAAAGACTACGACCTGTTAAATAAGAACCAAGAAAATACAAGAAATCTTGAGAACAACCCAATTTACCAAGTTTTTCAATAAGTACCTTGTGTTGGAGCCTGTCAAACGCTTTTGAGAAGTCTGTGTATATAGTGTCAATCTGTAAACGTGAATCTAAATTTTTTGAAACAAACTGCGTAAACATACACAAATTAGTAACAGTAGACCTGCCCTCAAAAAAACCATGTTGACACTCAGATAAATGGTTCTTTACATTATATAGAATACAGTCAAAAATTAGATATTCAAAAATTTTTGAAAAATTATTAAGTAAGGAAACCGGTCTGTAATTTTCAATTATTGTAGGATCATCTTTTTGAAAATAGGTAAGATCATGGCTGATTTCCATAAATTTGGAAATGTATTCAGTTTTAACGCCAAATTGAATAACGTCATCAAAGGTTCACTAAAATTCGAAGCGCATTCTCTAATTAAAATAGCTGGAACCCCATCATGGCCTACAGTGTACTTAGGTTTTAATCTTAAAATGGCTTTCACAACATTCTGTTCTGACACCATATTTAAAGACCAGCAGGACAGAGAATCAAAATCATATCTGAAATTAGAGTTATTAATATTCGAACAATAGGCTGACTTAAAATGAGCTGCAAAAGATTTCGCAATCGATTCAGGTCCATCAACACACTCTCCTTTGTAAGTCATACTAACAGGAATACCCGTCCCTTTCTTCTTCAACTTAATAAATTGCCAGAACTTATTGCAATCCTTTGAGATATTATTTTCTAGGTTTAACACATATTGTTTATATAGCTTCAAGGTTTCTCTTTTAATATCTCTCCTTAAGACTTTAAATTGTTCATAAACTGAAAAATCATTTTGAGTTTTATACGCATGCCACAATTTAAATTTTTTCTTAATTTTATTAATAAGCTGATTCGAAAACCAAGGAGGATATTCTCTTTTGCAATGACGGCGTCTTGGAATTATCAAATCAAATATCTCATACAGCTTATTATAAAATAAGGAACATGCTAAATTCACATCACTGCATTCACTTAAGAAAGACCAGTCTACCTTAGTAAGCTCATCTTTTAGAGAATTCATCTCAACTTTGTAAAAGTTGTAATATAGTTCAAATTCAATAAAAATCGACAAAAATACAGTTTCTAGCTAAAATTTGATGGTTTCGTTGCACTTTCCGAGCCCGTAGGGTATCTGATTGGCTTAAAAGTACAAGAAAACACTTCAAAAGTGACGTTTCTGAAGAATTTTAACAGTTTTCTTGTATCTTCGAACGCCAGAATGCATAAAATTGACCTAAACGTCTCCTTTTCCTATTCTGAGTCGATTCTGCATGCTTTAAGTGTGTTTGGTGGCTCCGAACCATCAAAAAACGTTGAAATATAGTTCAAATTCAATAAAAATCGACAAAAATACAGTTTCTAGCTAAAATTTGATGGTTTCGTTGCACTTTCCGAGCCCGTAGGGTATCTGAGTGGCTTAAAATTACAAGAAAACACTTCAAAAGTGACGTTTCTGAAGAATTTTAACAGTTTTCTTGTATCTACGAACGCCAGAATGCATAAAATTGACCTAAACGTCTCCTTTTCCTATTCTGAGTCGATTCTGCATGCTTTAAGTGTGTTTGGTGGCTCAGAACCATCAAAAAACGTTGAAATATAGTTCAAATTCAATAAAAATCGACAAAAATACAGTTTCTAGCTAAAATTTGATGGTTTCGTTGCACTTTCCGAGCCCATAGGGTATCTGAATGGCTTAAAATTACAACAAAACACTTCAAAAGTGACGTTTCTGAAGAATTTTAACAGTTTTCTTGTATCTACGAACGCCAGAATGCATAAAATTGACCTAAACGTCTCCTTTTCCTATTCTGAGTCGATTCTGCATGCTTTAAGTGTGTTTGGTGGCTCAGAACCATCAAAAAACGTTGAAATATAGTTCAAATTCAATAAAAATCGACAAAAATACAGTTTCTAGCTAAAATTTGATGGTTTCGTTGCACTTTCCGAGCCCGTAGGGTATCTGAGTGGCTTAAAAGTACAAGAAAACACTTCAAAAGTGACGTTTCTGAAGAATTTTAACAGTTTTCTTGTATCTACGAACGCCAGAATGCATAAAATTGACCTAAACGTCTCCTTTTCCTATTCTGAGTCGATTCTGCATGCTTTAAGTGTGTTTGGTGGCTCAGAACCATCAAAAAACGTTGAAATATAGTTCAAATTCAATAAAAATCGACAAAAATACAGTTTCTAGCTAAAATTTGATGGTTTCGTTGCACTTTCCGAGCCCGTTGGGTATCTGAGTGGCTTAAAAGTACAAGAAAACACTTCAAAAGTGACGTTTCTGAAGAATTTTAACAGTTTTCTTGTATCTACGAACGCCAGAATGCATAAAATTGACCTAAACGTCTCCTTTTCCTATTCTGAGTCGATTCTGCATGCTTTAAGTGTGTTTGGTGGCTCAGAACCATCAAAAAACGTTGAAATATAGTTCAAATTCAATAAAAATCGACAAAAATACAGTTTCTAGCTAAAATTTGATGGTTGCGTTGCACTTTCCGAGCCCGTAGGGTATCTGAGTGGCTTAAAAGTACAAGAAAACACTTCAAAAGTGACGTTTCTGAAGAATTTTAACAGTTTTCTTGTATCTACGAACGCCAGAATGCATAAAATTGACCTAAACGTCTCCTTTTCCTATTCTGAGTCGATTCTGCATGCTTTAAGTGTGTTTGGTGGCTCAGAACCATCAAAAAACGTTGAAATATAGTTCAAATTCAATAAAAATCGACAAAAATACAGTTTCTAGCTAAAATTTGATGGTTTCGTTGCACTTTCCGAGCCCGTAGGGTATCTGAGTGGCTTAAAAGTACAAGAAAACACTTCAAAAGTGACGTTTCTGAAGAATTTTAACAGTTTTCTTGTATCTACGAACGCCAGAATGCATAAAATTGACCTAAACGTCTCCTTTTCCTATTCTGAGTCGATTCTGCATGCTTTAAGTGTGTTTGGTGGCTCAGAACCATCAAAAAACGTTGAAATATAGTTCAAATTCAATAAAAATCGACAAAAATACAGTTTCTAGCTAAAATTTGATGGTTTCGTTGCACTTTCCGAGCCCGTAGGGTATCTGAGTGGCTTAAAAGTACAACAAAACACTTCAAAAGTGACGTTTCTGAAGAATTTTAACAGTTTTCTTGTATCTACGAACGCCAGAATGCATAAAATTGACCTAAACGTCTCCTTTTCCTATTCTGAGTCGATTCTGCATGCTTTAAGTGTGTTTGGTGGCTCAGAACCATCAAAAAACGTTGAAATATAGTTCAAATTCATTAAAAATCGACAAAAATACAGTTTCTAGCTAAAATTTGATGGTTTCGTTGCACTTTCCGAGCCCGTAGGGTATCTGGGTGGCTTAAAAGTACAAGAAAACACTTCAAAAGTGACGTTTCTGAAGAATTTTAACAGTTTTCTTGTATCTACGAACGCGACAATGCATAAAATTGACCTAAACGTCTCCTTTTCCTATTCTGAGTCGATTCTGCATGCTTTAAGTGTGTTTGGTGGCTCAGAACCATCAAAAAACGTTGAAATATAGTTCAAATTCAATAAAAATCGACAAAAATACAGTTTCTAGCTAAAATTTGATGGTTTCGTTGCACTTTCCGAGCCCGTAGGGTATCTGAGTGGCTTAAAAGTACAAGAAAACACTTCAAAAGTGACGTTTCTGAAGAATTTTAACAGTTTTCTTGTATCTACGAACGCCAGAATGCATAAAATTGACCTAAACGTCTCCTTTTCCTATTCTGAGTCGATTCTGCATGCTTTAAGTGTGTTTGGTGGCTCAGAGCCATCAAAAAACGTTGAAATATAGTTCAAATTCAATAAAAATCGACAAAAATACAGTTTCTAGCTAAAATTTGATAGTTTCGTTGCACTTTCCGAGCCCGTAGGGTATCTGAGTGGCTTAAAAGTACAAGAAAACACTTCAAAAGTGACGTTTCTGAAGAATTTTAACAGTTTTCTTGTATCTACCAACGCCAGAATGCATAAATTTGACCTAAACGTCTCCTTTTCCTATTCTGAGTCGATTCTGCATGCTGTAAGTGTGTTTGGTGGCTCAGAACCATCAAAAAACGTTGAAATATAGTTCAAATTCAATAAAAATCGACAAAAATACAGTTTCTAGCTAAAATTTGATGGTTTCGTTGCACTTTCCGAGCCCGTAGGGTATCTGAGTGGCTTAAAAGTACAAGAAAACACTTCAAAAGTGACGTTTCTGAAGAATTTTAACAGTTTTCTTGTATCTACGAACGCCAGAATGCATAAAATTGACCTAAACGTCTCCTTTTCCTATTCTGAGTCGATTCTGCATGCTTTAAGTGTGTTTGGTGGCTCAGAACCATCAAAAAACGTTGAAATGTAGTTCAAATTTAATAAAAATCGACAAAAATACAGTTTCTAGCTAAAATTTGATGGTTTCGTTGCACTTTCCGAGCCCGTAGGGTATCTGAGTGGCTTAAAAGTACAAGAAAACACTTCAAAAGTGACGTTTCTGAAGAATTTTAACAGTTTTCTTGTATCTACGAACGCCAGAATGCATAAATTTGACCTAAACGTCTCCTTTTCCTATTCTGAGTCGATTCTGCATGCTTTAAGTGTGTTTGGTGGCTCAGAACCATCAAAAAACGTTGAAATATAGTTCAAATTCAATAAAAATCGACAAAAATACAGTTTCTAGCTAAAATTTGATTGTTTCGTTGCACTTTCCGAGCCCGTAGGGTATCTGAGTGGCTTAAAAGTACAAGAAAACACTTCAAAAGTGACGTTTCTGAAGAATTTTAACAGTTTTCTTGTATCTACGAACGCCAGAATGCATAAAATTGACCTAAACGTCTCCTTTTCCTATTCTGAGTCGATTCTGCATGCTTTAAGTGTGTTTGGTGGCTCAGAACCATCAAAAAACGTTGAAATATAGTTCAAATTCAATAAAAATCGACAAAAATACAGTTTCTAGCTAAAATTTGATGGTTTCGTTGCACTTTCCGAGCCCGTAGGGTATCTGAGTGGCTTAAAAGTACAAGAAAACACTTCAAAAGTGACGTTTCTGAAGAATTTTAACAGTTTTCTTGTATCTACGAACGCCAGAATGCATAAATTTGACCTAAACGTCTCCTTTTCCTATTCTGAGTCGATTCTGCATGCTTTAAGTGTGTTTGGTGGCTCAGAACCATCAAAAAACGTTGAAATATAGTTCAAATTCAATAAAAATCGACAAAAATACAGTTTCTAGCTAAAATTTGATTGTTTCGTTGCACTTTCCGAGCCCGTAGGGTATCTGAGTGGCTTAAAAGTACAAGAAAACACTTCAAAAGTGACGTTTCTGAAGAATTTTAACAGTTTTCTTGTATCTACGAACGCCAGAATGCATAAAATTGACCTAAACGTCTCCTTTTCCTATTCTGAGTCGATTCTGCATGCTTTAAGTGTGTTTGGTGGCTCAGAACCATCAAAAAACGTTGAAATATAGTTCAAATTCAATAAAAATCGACAAAAATACAGTTTCTAGCTAAAATTTGATGGTTTCGTTGCACTTTCCGAGCCCGTAGGGTATCTGAGTGGCTTAAAAGTACAAGAAAACACTTCAAAAGTGACATTTCTGAAGAATTTTAACAGTTTTCTTGTATCTACGAACGCCAGAATGCATAAAATTGACCTAAACGTCTCCTTTTCCTATTCTGAGTCGATTCTGCTTGCTTTAAGTGTGTTTGGTGGCTCAGAACCATCAAAAAACGTTGAAATATAGTTCAAATTCAATAAAAATCGACAAAAATACAGTTTCTAGCTAAAATTTGATGGTTTCGTTGCACTTTCCGAGCCCGTAGGGTATCTGAGTGGCTTAAAAGTACAAGAAAACACTTCAAAAGTGACGTTTCTGAAGAATTTTAACAGTTTTCTTGTATCTACGAACGCCAGAATGCAGAAAATTGACCTAAACGCCTCCTTTTCCTATTCTGAGTCGATTCTGCATGTTTTAAGTGTGTTTGGTGGCTCAGAACCATCAAAAAACGTTGAAATATAGTTCAAATTCAATAAAAATCGACAAAAATACAGTTTCTAGCTAAAATTTGATGGTTTCGTTGCACTTTCCGAGCCCGTAGGGTATCTGAGTGGCTTAAAAGTACAACAAAACACTTCAAAAGTGACGTTTCTGAAGAATTTTAACAGTTTTCTTGTATCTACGAACGCCAGAATGCATAAAATTGACCTAAACGTCTCCTTTTCCTATTCTGAGTCGATTCTGCATGTTTTAAGTGTGTTTGGTGGCTCAGAACCATCAAAAAACGTTGAAATCTAGGTCAAATTCAATAAAAATCGACAAAAATACAGTTTCTAGCTAAAATTTGATGGTTTCGTTGCACTTTCCGAGCCCGTAGGGTATCTGAGTGGCTTAAAAGTACAAGAAAACACTTCAAAAGTGACGTTTCTGAAGAATTTTAACAGTTTTCTTGTATCTACGAACGCCAGAATGCATAAAATTGACCTAAACGTCTCCTTTTCCTATTCTGAGTCGATTCTGCATGCTTTAAGTGTGTTTGGTGGCTCAGAACCATCAAAAAACGTTGAAATATAGTTCAAATTCAATAAAAATCGACAAAAATACAGTTTCTAGCTAAAATTTGATGGTTTCGTTGCACTTTCCGAGCCCGTAGGGTATCTGAGTGGCTTAAAAGTACAAGAAAACACTTCAAAAGTGACGTTTCTGAAGAATTTTAACAGTTTTCTTGTATCTACGAACGCCAGAATGCATAAAATTGACCTAAACGACTCCTTTTCCTATTCTGAGTCGATTCTGCATGCTTTAAGTGTGTTTGGTGGCTCAGAACCATCAAAAAACGTTGAAATATAGTTCAAATTCAATAAAAATCGACAAAAATACAGTTTCTAACTAAAATTTGATGGTTTCGTTGCACTTTCCGAGCCCGTAGGGTATCTGAGTGGCTTAAAAGTACAAGAAAACACTTCAAAAGTGACATTTCTGAAGAATTTTAACAGTTTTCTTGTATCTACGAACGCCAGAATGCATAAAATTGACCTAAACGTCTCCTTTTCCTATTCTGAGTCGATTCTGCTTGCTTTAAGTGTGTTTGGTGGCTCAGAACCATCAAAAAACGTTGAAATATAGTTCAAATTCAATAAAAATCGACAAAAATACAGTTTCTAGCTAAAATTTGATGGTTTCGTTGCACTTTCCGAGCCCGTAGGGTATCAGAGTGGCTTAAAAGTACAAGAAAACACTTCAAAAGTGACGTTTCTGAAGAATTTTAACAGTTTTCTTGTATCTACGAACGCCAGAATGCATAAAATTGACCTAAACGTCTCCTTTTCCTATTCTGAGTCGATTCTGCATGCTTTAAGTGCGTTTGGTGGCTCAGAACCATCAAAAAACGTTGAAATATAGTTCAAATTCAATAAAAATCGACAAAAATACAGTTTCTAGCTAAAATTTGATGGTTTCGTTGCACTTTCCGAGCCCGTAGGGTATCTGAGTGGCTTAAAAGTACAAGAAAACACTTCAAAAGTGACGTTTCTGAAGAATTTTAACAGTTTTCTTGTATCTACGAACGCCAGAATGCATAAAATTGACCTAATCGTCTCCTTTTCCTATTCTGAGTCGATTCTGCATGCTTTAAGTGTGTTTGGTGGCTCAGAACCATCAAAAAACGTTGAAATATAGTTCAAATTCAATAAAAATCGACAAAAATACAGTTTCTAGCTAAAATTTGATGGTTTCGTTGCACTTTCCGAGCCCGTAGGGTATCTGAGTGGCTTAAAAGTACAAGAAAACACTTCAAAAGTGACGTTTCTGAAGAATTTTAACAGTTTTCTTGTATCTACGAAAGCCAGAATGCATAAAATTGACCTAAACGTCTCCTTTTCCTATTCTGAGTCGATTCTGCATGTTTTAAGTGCGTTTGGTGGCTCAGAACCATCAAAAAACGTTGAAATATAGTTCAAATTCAATAAAAATCGACAAAAATACAGTTTCTAGCTAAAATTTGATGGTTTCGTTGCACTTTCCGAGCCCGTAGGGTATCTGAGTGGCTTAAAAGTACAAGAAAACACTTCAAAAGTGACGTTTCTGAAGAATTTTAACAGTTTTCTTGTATCTACGAACGCCAGAATGCATAAAATTGACCTAAACGTCTCCTTTTCCTATTCTGAGTCGATTCGCCATGCTTTAAGTGTGTTTGGTGGCTCAGAACCATCAAAAAACGTTGAAATATAGTTCAAATTCAATAAAAATCGACAAAAATACAGTTTCTAGCTAAAATTTGATGGTTTCGTTGCACTTTCCGAGCCCGTAGGGTATCTGAGTGGCTTAAAAGTACAAGAAAACACTTCAAAAGTGACGTTTCTGAAGAATTTTAACAGTTTTCTTGTATCTACGAACGCCAGAATGCATAAAATTGACCTAAACGTCTCCTTTTCCTATTCTGAGTCGATTCTGCATGCTTTAAGTGTGTTTGGTGGCTCAGAACCATCAAAAAACGTTGAAATATAGTTCAAATTCAATAAAAATAGACAAAAATACAGTTTCTAGCTAAAATTTGATGGTTTCGTTGCACTTTCCGAGCCCGTAGGGTATCTGAGTGGCTTAAAAGTACAAGAAAACACTTCAAAAGTGACGTTTCTGAAGAATTTTAACAGTTTTCTTGTATCTACGAACGCCAGAATGCATAAAATTGACCTAAACGTCTCCTTTTCCTATTCTGAGTCGATTCTGCATGCTTTAAGTGTGTTTGGTGGCTCAGAACCATCAAAAAACGTTGAAATATAGTTCAAATTCAATAAAAATAGACAAAAATACAGTTTCTAGCTAAAATTTGATGGTTTCGTTGCACTTTCCGAGCCCGTAGGGTATCTGAGTGGCTTAAAAGTACAAGAAAACACTTCAAAAGTGACGTTTCTGAAGAATTTTAACAGTTTTCTTGTATCTACGAACGCCAGAATGCATAAAATTGACCTAAACGTCTCCTTTTCCTATTCTGAGTCGATTCTGCATGCTTTAAGTGTGTTTGGTGGCTCAGAACCATCAAAAAACGTTGAAATATAGTTCAAATTCAATAAAAATCGACAAAAATACAGTTTCTAGCTAAAATTTGATGGTTTCGTTGCACTTTCCGAGCCCGTAGGGTATCTGAGTGGCTTAAAAGTACAAGAAAACACTTCAAAAGTGACGTTTCTGAAGAATTTTAACAGTTTTCTTGTATCTACGAACGCCAGAATGCATAAAATTGACCTAAACGTCTCCTTTTCCTATTCTGAGTCGATTCTGCATGCTTTAAGTGTGTTTGGTGGCTCAGAACCATCAAAAAACGTTGAAATATAGTTCAAATTCAATAAAAATCGACAAAAATACAGTTTCTAGCTAAAATTTGATGGTTTCGTTGCACTTTCCGAGCCCGTAGGGTATCTGAGTGGCTTAAAAGTACAAGAAAACACTTCAAAAGTGACGTTTCTGAAGAATTTTAACAGTTTTCTTGTATCTACGAACGCCAGAATGCATAAAATTGACCTAATCGTCTCCTTTTCCTATTCTGAGTCGATTCTGCATGCTTTAAGTGTGTTTGGTGGCTCAGAACCATCAAAAAACGTTGAAATATAGTTCAAATTCAATAAAAATCGACAAAAATACAGTTTCTAGCTAAAATTTGATGGTTTCGTTGCACTTTCCGAGCCCGTAGGGTATCTGAGTGGCTTAAAAGTACAAGAAAACACTTCAAAAGTGACGTTTCTGAAGAATTTTAACAGTTTTCTTGTATCTACGAACGCCAGAATGCATAAAATTGACCTAAACGTCTCCTTTTCCTATTCTGAGTCGATTCTGCATGTTTTAAGTGCGTTTGGTGGCTCAGAACCATCAAAAAACGTTGAAATATAGTTCAAATTCAATAAAAATCGACAAAAATACAGTTTCTAGCTAAAATTTGATGGTTTCGTTGCACTTTCCGAGCCCGTAGGGTATCTGAGTGGCTTAAAAGTACAAGAAAACACTTCAAAAGTGACGTTTCTGAAGAATTTTAACAGTTTTCTTGTATCTACGAACGCCAGAATGCATAAAATTGACCTAAACGTCTCCTTTTCCTATTCTGAATCGATTCGCCATGCTTTAAGTGTGTTTGGTGGCTCAGAACCATCAAAAAACGTTGAAATATAGTTCAAATTCAATAAAAATCGACAAAAATACAGTTTCTAGCTAAAATTTGATGGTTTCGTTGCACTTTCCGAGCCCGTAGGGTATCTGAGTGGCTTAAAAGTACAAGAAAACACTTCAAAAGTGACGTTTCTGAAGAATTTTAAGTTTTCTTGTATCTACGAACGCCAGAATGCATAAATTTGACCTAAACGTCTCCTTTTCCTATTCTGAGTCGATTCTGCATGCTTTAAGTGTGGTTGGTGGCTCAGAACCATCAAAAAACGTTGAAATATAGTTCAAATTCAATAAAAATCGACAAAAATACAGTTTCTAGCTAAAATTTGATGGTTTCGTTGCACTTTCCGAGCCCGTAGGGTATCTGAGTGGCTTAAAAGTACAAGAAAACACTTCAAAAGTGACGTTTCTGAAGAATTTTAACAGTTTTCTTGTATCTACGAACGCCAGAATGCATAAAATTGACCTAAACGTCTCCTTTTCCTATTCTGAGTCGATTCTGCATGCTTTAAGTGTGTTTAGTGGCTCAGAACCATCAAAAAACGTTGAAATATAGTTCAAATTCAATAAAAATCGACAAAAATACAGTTTCTAGCTAAAATTTGATGGTTTCGTTGCACTTTCCGAGCCCGTAGGGTATCTGAGTGGCTTAAAAGTACAAGAAAACACTTCAAAAGTGACGTTTCTGAAGAATTTTAACAGTTTTCTTGTATCTACGAACGCCAGAATGCATAAAATTGACCTAAACGTCTCCTTTTCCTATTCTGAGTCGATTCTGCATTCTTTAAGTGTGTTTGGTGGCTCAGAACCATCAAAAAACGTTGAAATATAGTTCAAATTCAATAAAAATCGACAAAAATACAGTTTCTAGCTAAAATTTGATGGTTTCGTTGCACTTTCCGAGCCCGTAGGGTATCTGAGTGGCTTAAAAGTACAAGAAAACACTTCAAAAGTGACGTTTCTGAAGAATTTTAACAGTTTTCTTGTATCTACGAACGCCAGAATGCATAAAATTGACCTAAACGTCTCCTTTTCCTATTCTGAGTCGATTCGCCATGCTTTAAGTGTGTTTGGTGGCTCAGAACCATCAAAAAACGTTGAAATATAGTTCAAATTCAATAAAAATCGACAAAAATACAGTTTCTAGCTAAAATTTGATGGTTTCGTTGCACTTTCCGAGCCCGTAGGGTATCTGAGTGGCTTAAAAGTACAAGAAAACACTTCAAAAGTGACGTTTCTGAAGAATTTTAACAGTTTTCTTGTATCTACGAACGCCAGAATGCATAAAATTGACCTAAACGTCTCCTTTTCCTATTCTGAGTCGATTCTGCATGCTTTAAGTGTGTTTGGTGGCTCAGAACCATCAAAAAACGTTGAAATATAGTTCAAATTCAATAAAAATCGACAAAAATACAGTTTCTAGCTAAAATTTGATGGTTTCGTTGCACTTTCCGAGCCCGTAGGGTATCTGAGTGGCTTAAAAGTACAAGAAAACACTTCAAAAGTGACGTTTCTGAAGAATTTTAAGTTTTCTTGTATCTACGAACGCCAGAATGCATAAATTTGACCTAAACGTATCCTTTTCCTATTCTGAGTCGATTCTGCATGCTTTAAGTGTGGTTGGTGGCTCAGAACCATCAAAAAACGTTGAAATAGAGTTCAAATTCAATAAAAATCGACAAAAATACAGTTTCTAGCTAAAATTTGATGGTTTCGTTGCACTTTCCGAGCCCGTAGGGTATCTGAGTGGCTTAAAAGTACAAGAAAACACTTCAAAAGTGACGTTTCTGAAGAATTTTAACAGTTTTCTTGTATCTACGAACGCCAGAATGCATAAAATTGACCTAAACGTCTCCTTTTCCTATTCTGAGTCGATTCTGCATGCTTTAAGTGTGTTTGGTGGCTCAGAACCATCAAAAAACGTTGAAATGTAGTTCAAATTCAATAAAAATCGACAAAAATACAGTTTCTAGCTAAAATTTGATGGTTTCGTTGCACTTTCCGAGCCCGTAGGGTATCTGAGTGGCTTAAAAGTACAAGAAAACACTTCAAAAGTGACGTTTCTGAAGAATTTTAACAGTTTTCTTGTATCTACGAACGCCAGAATGCATAAAATTGACCTAAACGTCTCCTTTTCCTATTCTGAGTCGATTCTGCATTCTTTAAGTGTGTTTGGTGGCTCAGAACCATCAAAAAACGTTGAAATATAGTTCAAATTCAATAAAAATCGACAAAAATACAGTTTCTAGCTAAAATTTGATGGTTTCGTTGCACTTTCCGAGCCCGTAGGGTATCTGAGTGGCTTAAAAGTACAAGAAAACACTTCAAAAGTGACGTTTCTGAAGAATTTTAACAGTTTTCTTGTATCTACGAACGCCAGAATGCATAAAATTGACCTAAACGTCTCCTTTTCCTATTCTGAGTCGATTCTGCATGCTTTAAGTGTGTTTGGTGGCTCAGAACCATCAAAAAACGTTGAAATATAGTTCAAATTCAATAAAAATCGACAAAAATACAGTTTCTAGCTAAAATTTGATGGTTTCGTTGCACTTTCCGAGCCCGTAGGGTATCTGAGTGGCTTAAAAGTACAAGAAAACACTTCAAAAGTGACGTTTCTGAAGAATTTTAACAGTTTTCTTGTATCTACGAACGCCAGAATGCATAAAATTGACCTAAACGTCTCCTTTTCCTATTCTGAGTCGATTCTGCATGCTTTAAGTGTGTTTGGTGGCTCAGAACCATCAAAAAACGTTGAAATATAGTTCAAATTCAATAAAAATCGACAAAAATACAGTTTCTAGCTAAAATTTGATGGTTTCGTTGCACTTTCCGAGCCCGTAGGGTATCTGAGTGGCTTAAAAGTACAAGAAAACACTTCAAAAGTGACGTTTCTGAAGAATTTTAACAGTTTTCTTGTATCTACGAACGCCAGAATGCATAAAATTGACCTAAACGTCTCCTTTTCCTATTCTGAGTCGATTCTGCATGCTTTAAGTGTGTTTGGTGGCTCAGAACCATCAAAAAACTTTGAAATATAGTTCAAATTCAATAAAAATCGACAAAAATACAGTTTCTAGCTAAAATTTGATGGTTTCGTTGCACTTTCCGAGCCCGTAGGGTATCTGAGTGTCTTAAAAGTACAAGAAAACACTTCAAAAGTGACGTTTCTGAAGAATTTTAACAGTTTTCTTGTATCTACGAACGCGAGAATGCATAAAATTGACCTAAACGTCTCCTTTTCCTATTCTGAGTCGATTCTGCATGCTTTAAGTGTGTTTGGTGGCTCAGAACCATCAAAAAACGTTGAAATATAGTTCAAATTCAATAAAAATCGACAAAAATACAGTTTCTAGCTAAAATTTGATGGTTTCGTTGCACTTTCCGAGCCCGTAGGGTATCTGAGTGGCTTAAAAGTACAAGAAAACACTTCAAAAGTGACGTTTCTGAAGAATTTTAACAGTTTTCTTGTATCTACGAACGCCAGAATGCATAAAATTTACCTAAACGTCTCCTTTTCCTATTCTGAGTCGATTCTGCATGCTTTAAGTGTGTTTGGTGGCTCAGAACCATCAAAAAACGTTGAAATATAGTTCAAATTCAATAAAAATCGACAAAAATACAGTTTCTAGCTAAAATTTGATGGTTTCGTTGCACTTTCCGAGCCCGTAGGGTATCTGAGTGGCTTAAAAGTACAAGAAAACACTTCAAAAGTGACGTTTCTGAAGAATTTTAAGTTTTCTTGTATCTACGAACGCCAGAATGCATAAATTTGACCTAAACGTCTCCTTTTCCTATTCTGAGTCGATTCTGCATGCTTTAAGTGTGGTTGGTGGCTCAGAACCATCAAAAAACGTTGAAATATAGTTCAAATTCAATAAAAATCGACAAAAATACAGTTTCTAGCTAAAATTTGATGGTTTCGTTGCACTTTCCGAGCCCGTAGGGTATCTGAGTGGCTTAAAAGTACAAGAAAACACTTCAAAAGTGACGTTTCTGAAGAATTTTAACAGTTTTCTTGTATCTACGAACGCCAGAATGCATAAAATTGACCTAAACGTCTCCTTTTCCTATTCTGAGTCGATTCTGCATGCTTTAAGTGTGTTTGGTGGCTCAGAACCATCAAAAAACGTTGAAATATAGTTCAAATTCAATAAAAATCGACAAAAATACAGTTTCTAGCTAAAATTTGATGGTTTCGTTGCACTTTCCGAGCCCGTAGGGTATCTGAGTGGCTTAAAAGTACAAGAAAACACTTCAAAAGTGACGTTTCTGAAGAATTTTAACTGTTTTCTTGTATCTACGAACGCCAGAATGCATAAAATTGACCTAAACGTCTCCTTTTCCTATTCTGAGTCGATTCTGCATTCTTTAAGTGTGTTTGGTGGCTCAGAACCATCAAAAAACGTTGAAATATAGTTCAAATTCAATAAAAATCGACAAAAATACAGTTTCTAGCTAAAATTTGATGGTTTCGTTGCACTTTCCGAGCCCGTAGGGTATCTGAGTGGCTTAAAAGTACAAGAAAACACTTCAAAAGTGACGTTTCTGAAGAATTTTAACAGTTTTCTTGTATCTACGAACGCCAGAATGCATAAAATTGACCTAAACGTCTCCTTTTCCTATTCTGAGTCGATTCGCCATGCTTTAAGTGTGTTTGGTGGCTCAGAACCATCAAAAAACGTTGAAATATAGTTCAAATTCAATAAAAATCGACAAAAATACAGTTTCTAGCTAAAATTTGATGGTTTCGTTGCACTTTCCGAGCCCGTAGGGTATCTGAGTGGCTTAAAAGTACAAGAAAACACTTCAAAAGTGACGTTTCTGAAGAATTTTAACAGTTTTCTTGTATCTACGAACGCCAGAATGCATAAAATTGACCTAAACGTCTCCTTTTCCTATTCTGAGTCGATTCTGCATGCTTTAAGTGTGTTTGGTGGCTCAGAACCATCAAAAAACGTTGAAATATAGTTCAAATTCAATAAAAATTGACAAAAATACAGTTTCTAGCTAAAATTTGATGGTTTCGTTGCACTTTCCGAGCCCGTAGGGTATCTGAGTGGCTTAAAAGTACAAGAAAACACTTCAAAAGTGACGTTTCTGAAGAATTTTAACAGTTTTCTTGTATCTACGAACGCCAGAATGCATAAAATTGACCTAAACGTCTCCTTTTCCTATTCTGAGTCGATTCTGCATGCTTTAAGTGTGTTTGGTGGCTCAGAACCATCAAAAAACGTTGAAATATAGTTCAAATTCAATAAAAATCGACAAAAATACAGTTTCTAGCTAAAATTTGATGGTTTCGTTGCACTTTCCGAGCCCGTAGGGTATCTGAGTGGCTTAAAAGTACAAGAAAACACTTCAAAAGTGACGTTTCTGAAGAATTTTAACAGTTTTCTTGTATCTACGAACGCCAGAATGCATAAAATTGACCTAAACGTCTCCTTTTCCTATTCTGAGTCGATTCTGCATGCTTTAAGTGTGTTTGGTGGCTCAGAACCATCAAAAAACGTTGAAATATAGTTCAAATTCAATAAAAATCGACAAAAATACAGTTTCTAGCTAAAATTTGATGGTTTCGTTGCACTTTCCGAGCCCGTAGGGTATCTGAGTGGCTTAAAAGTACAAGAAAACACTTCAAAAGTGACGTTTCTGAAGAATTTTAACAGTTTTCTTGTATCTACGAACGCCAGAATGCATAAAATTGACCTAAACGTCTCCTTTTCCTATTCTGAGTCGATTCTGCATGCTTTAAATGTGTTTGGTGGCTCAGAACCATCAAAAAACTTTGAAATATAGTTCAAATTCAATAAAAATCGACAAAAATACAGTTTCTAGCTAAAATTTGATGGTTTCGTTGCACTTTCCGAGCCCGTAGGGTATCTGAGTGGCTTAAAAGTACAAGAAAACACTTCAAAAGTGACGTTTCTGAAGAATTTTAACAGTTTTCTTGTATCTACGAACGCCAGAATGCATAAAATTGACCTAAACGTCTCCTTTTCCTATTCTGAGTCGATTCTGCATGCTTTAAGTGTGTTTGGTGGCTCAGAACCATCAAAAAACGTTGAAATATAGTTCAAATTCAATAAAAATCGACAAAAATACAGTTTCTAGCTAAAATTTGATGGTTTCGTTGCACTTTCCGAGCCCGTTGGGTATCTGAGTGGCTTAAAAGTACAAGAAAACACTTCAAAAGTGACGTTTCTGAAGAATTTTAACAGTTTTCTTGTATCTACGAACGCCAGAATGCATAAAATTGACCTAAACGTCTCCTTTTCCTATTCTGAGTCGATTCTGCATGCTTTAAGTGTGTTTGGTGGCTCAGAACCATCAAAAAACGTTGAAATATAGTTCAAATTCAATAAAAATCGACAAAAATACAGTTTCTAGCTAAAATTTGATGGTTTCGTTGCACTTTCCGAGCCCGTAGGGTATCTGAGTGGCTTAAAAGTACAAGAAAACACTTCAAAAGTGACGTTTCTGAAGAATTTTAACAGTTTTCTTGTATCTACGAACGCCAGAATGCATAAATTTGACCTAAACGTCTCCTTTTCCTATTCTGAGTCGATTCTGCATGCTTTAAGTGTGTTTGGTGGCTCAGAACCATCAAAAAACGTTGAAATATAGTTCAAATTCAATAAAAATCGACAAAAATACAGTTTCTAGCTAAAATTTGATGGTTTCGTTGCACTTTCCGAGCCCGTAGGGTATCTGAGTGGCTTAAAAGTACAAGAAAACACTTCAAAAGTGACGTTTCTGAAGAATTTTAACAGTTTTCTTGTATCTACGAACGCCAGAATGCATAAAATTGACCTAAACGTCTCCTTTTCCTATTCTGAGTCGATTCTGCATGCTTTAAGTGTGTTTGGTGGCTCAGAACCATCAAAAAACGTTGAAATATAGTTCAAATTCAATAAAAATCGACAAAAATACAGTTTCTAGCTAAAATTTGATGGTTTCGTTGCACTTTCCGAGCCCGTAGGGTATCTGAGTGGCTTAAAAGTACAAGAAAACACTTCAAAAGTGACGTTTCTGAAGAATTTTAACAGTTTTCTTGTATCTACGAACGCCAGAATGCATAAAATTGACCTAAACGTCTCCTTTTCCTATTCTGAGTCGATTCTGCATGCTTTAAGTGTGTTTGGTGGCTCAGAACCATCAAAAAACGTTGAAATATAGTTCAAATTCAATAAAAATCGACAAAAATACAGTTTCTAGCTAAAATTTGATGGTTTCGTTGCACTTTCCGAGCCCGTAGGGTATCTGAGTGGCTTAAAAGTACAAGAAAACACTTCAAAAGTGACGTTTCTGAAGAATTTTAATAGTTTTCTTGTATCTACGAACGCCAGAATGCATAAAATTGACCTAAACGTCTCCTTTTCCTATTCTGAGTCGATTCTGCATGCTTTAAGTGTGTTTGGTGGCTCAGAACCATCAAAAAACGTTGAAATATAGTTCAAATTCAATAAAAATCGACAAAAATACAGTTTCTAGCTAAAATTTGATGGTTTCGTTGCACTTTCCGAGCCCGTAGGGTATCTGAGTGGCTTAAAAGTACAAGAAAACACTTCAAAAGTGACGTTTCTGAAGAATTTTAATAGTTTTCTTGTATCTACGAACGCCAGAATGCATAAAATTGACCTAAACGTCTCCTTTTCCTATTCTGAGTCGATTCTGCATGCTTTAAGTGTGTTTGGTGGCTCTGAACCATCAAAAAACGTTGAAATATAGTTCAAATTCAATAAAAATCGACAAAAATACAGTTTCTAGCTAAAATTTGATGGTTTCGTTGCACTTTCCGAGCCCGTAGGGTATCTGAGTGGCTTAAAAGTACAAGAAAACACTTCAAAAATGACGTTTCTGAAGAATTTTAACAGTTTTCTTGTATCTACGAACGCCAGAATGCATAAAAATGACCTAAACGTCTCCTTTTCCTATTCTGAGTCGATTCTGCATGCTTTAAGTGTGTTTGGTGGCTCAGAACCATCAAAAAACGTTGAAATATAGTTCAAATTCAATAAAAATCGACAAAAATACAGTTTCTAGCTAAAATTTGATGGTTTCGTTGCACTTTCCGAGCCCTTAGGGTATCTGAGTGGCTTAAAAGTACAAGAAAACACTTCAAAAGTGACGTTTCTGAAGAATTTTAACAGTTTTCTTGTATCTACGAACGCCAGAATGCATAAAATTGACCTAAACGTCTCCTTTTCCTATTCTGAGTCGATTCTGCATGCTTTAAGTGTGTTTGGTGGCTCAGAACCATCAAAAAACGTTGAAATATAGTTCAAATTCAATAAAAATCGACAAAAATACAGTTTCTAGCTAAAATTTGATGGTTTCGTTGCACTTTCCGAGCCCGTAGGGTATCTGAGTGGCTTAAAAGTACAAGAAAACACTTCAAAAGTGACGTTTCTGAAGAATTTTAATAGTTTTCTTGTATCTACGAACGCCAGAATGCATAAAATTGACCTAAACGTCTCCTTTTCCTATTCTGAGTCGATTCTGCATGCTTTAAGTGTGTTTGGTGGCTCTGAACCATCAAAAAACGTTGAAATATAGTTCAAATTCAATAAAAATCGACAAAAATACAGTTTCTAGCTAAAATTTGATGGTTTCGTTGCACTTTCCGAGCCCGTAGGGTATCTGAGTGGCTTAAAAGTACAAGAAAACACTTCAAAAGTGACGTTTCTGAAGAATTTTAACAGTTTTCTTGTATCTACGAACGCCAGAATGCATAAAAATGACCTAAACGTCTCCTTTTCCTATTCTGAGTCGATTCTGCATGCTTTAAGTGTGTTTGGTGGCTCAGAACCATCAAAAAACGTTGAAATATAGTTCAAATTCAATAAAAATCGACAAAAATACAGTTTCTAGCTAAAATTTGATGGTTTCGTTGCACTTTCCGAGCCCGTAGGTTATCTGAGTGGCTTAAAAGTACAAGAAAACACTTCAAAAGTGACGTTTCTGAAGAATTTTAACAGTTTTCTTGTATCTACGAACGCCAGAATGCATAAAATTGACCTAAACGTCTCCTTTTCCTATTCTGAGTCGATTCTGCATGCTTTAAGTGTGTTTGGTGGCTCAGAACCATCAAAAAACGTTGAAATATATTTCAAATTCAATAAAAATCGACAAAAATACAGTTTCTAGGTAAAATTTGATGGTTTCGTTGCACTTTCCGAGCCCGTAGGGTATCTGAGTGGCTTAAAAGTACAAGAAAACACTTCAAAAGTGACGTTTCTGAAGAATTTTAACAGTTTTCTTGTATCTACGAACGCCAGAATGCATAAAATTGACCTAAATGTCTCCTTTTCCTATTCTGAGTCGATTCTGCATGCTTTAAGTGTGGTTGGTGGCTCAGAACCATCAAAAAACGTTGAAATATAGTTCAAATTCAATAAAAATCGACAAAAATACAGTTTCTAGCTAAAATTTGATGGTTTCGTTGCACTTTCCGAGCCCGTAGGGTATCTGAGTGGCTTAAAAGTACAAGAAAACACTTCAAAAGTGACGTTTCTGAAGAATTTTAACAGTTTTCTTGTATCTACGAACGCCAGAATGCATAAAATTGACCTAAACGTCTCCTTTTTCTATTCTGAGTCGATTCTGCAAGCTTTAAGTGTGTTTGGTGGCTCAGAACCATCAAAAAACGTTGAAATATAGTTCAAATTCAATAAAAATCGACAAAAATACAGTTTCTAGCTAAAATTTGATGGTTTCGTTGCACTTTCCGAGCCCGTAGGGTATCTGAGTGGCTTAAAAGTACAAGAAAACACTTCAAAAGTGATGTTTCTGAAGAATTTTAACAGTTTTCTTGTATCTACGAACGCCAGAATGCATAAAATTGACCTAAACGTCTCCTTTTCCTATTCTGAGTCGATTCTGCATGCTTTAAGTGTGTTTGGTGGTTCAGAACCATCAAAAAACGTTGAAATATAGTTCAAATTCAATAAAAATCGACAAAAATAAAGTTTCTAGCTAAAATTTGATGGTTTCGTTGCACTTTCCGAGCCCGTAGGGTATCTGAGTGGCTTAAAAGTACAAGAAAACACTTCAAAAGTGACGTTTCTGAAGAATTTTAACAGTTTTCTTGTATCTACGAACGCCAGAATGCATAAAATCGACCTAAACGTCTCCTTTTTCTATTCTGAGTCGATTCTGCATGCTTTAAGTGTGTTTGGTGGCTCAGAACCATCAAAAAACGTTGAAATATAGTTCAAATTCAATAAAAATCGACAAAAATACAGTTTCTAGCTAAAATTTGATGGTTTCGTTGCACTTTCCGAGCCCGTTGGGTATCTGAGTGGCTTAAAAGTACAAGAAAACACTTCAAAAGTGACGTTTCTGAAGAATTTTAACAGTTTTCTTGTATCTACGAACGCCAGAATGCATAAAATTGACCTAAACGTCTCCTTTTCCTATTCTGAGTCGATTCTGCATGCTTTAAGTGTGTTTGGTGGCTCAGAACCATCAAAAACTTTGAAATATAGTTCAAATTCAATAAAAATCGACAAAAATACAGTTTCTAGCTAAAATTTGATGGTTTCGTTGCACTTTCCGAGCCCGTAGGGTATCTGAGTGGCTTAAAAGTACAAGAAAACACTTCAAAAGTGACGTTTCTGAAGAATTTTAACAGTTTTCTTGTATCTACGAACGCCAGAATGCATAAAATTGACCTAAACGTCTCCTGTTCCTATTCTGAGTCGATTCTGCATGCTTTAAGTGTGTTTGGTGGCTCAGAACCATCAAAAAACGTTGAAATATAGTTCAAATTCAATAAAAATCGACAAAAATACAGTTTCTAGCTAAAATTTGATGGTTTCGTTGCACTTTCCGAGCCCGTAGGGTATCTGAGTGGCTTAAAAGTACAAGAAAACACTTCAAAAGTGACGTTTCTGAAGAATTTTAACAGTTTTCTTGTATCTACGAACGCCAGAATGCATAAAATTGACCTAAACGTCTCCTTTTCCTATTCTGAGTCGATTCTGCATGCTTTAAGTGTGTTTGGTGGCTCAGAACCATCAAAAAACGTTGAAATATAGTTCAAATTCAATAAAAATCGACAAAAATACAGTTTCTAGCTAAAATTTGATGGTTTCGTTGCACTTTCCGAGCCCGTAGGGTATCTGAGTGGCTTAAAAGTACAAGAAAACACTTCAAAAGTGACGTTTCTGAAGAATTTTAACAGTTTTCTTGTATCTACGAACGCCAGAATGCATAAAATTGACCTAAACGTCTCCTTTTCCTATTCTGAGTCGATTCTGCATGCTTTAAGTGTGTTTGGTGGCTCAGAACCATCAAAAAACGTTGAAATATAGTTCAAATTCAATAAAAATCGACAAAAATACAGTTTCTAGCTAAAATTTGATGGTTTCGTTGCACTTTCCGAGCCCGTAGGGTATCTGAGTGGCTTAAAAGTACAAGAAAACACTTCAAAAGTGACGTTTCTGAAGAATTTTAACAGTTTTCTTGTATCTACGAACGCCAGAATGCATAAAATTGACCTAAACGTCTCCTTTTCCTATTCTGAGTCGATTCTGCATGCTTTAAGTGTGTTTGGTGGCTCAGAACCATCAAAAAACGTTGAAATATAGTTCAAATTCAATAAAAATCGACAAAAATACAGTTTCTAGCTAAAATTTGATGGTTTCGTTGCACTTTCCGAGCCCGTTGGGTATCTGAGTGGCTTAAAAGTACAAGAAAACACTTCAAAAGTGACGTTTCTGAAGAATTTTAACAGTTTTCTTGTATCTACGAACGCCAGAATGCATAAAATTGACCTAAACGTCTCCTTTTCCTATTCTGAGTCGATTCTGCATGCTTTAAGTGTGTTTGGTGGCTCAGAACCATCAAAAACTTTGAAATATAGTTCAAATTCAATAAAAATCGACAAAAATACAGTTTCTAGCTAAAATTTGATGGTTTCGTTGCACTTTCCGAGCCCGTAGGGTATCTGAGTGGCTTAAAAGTACAAGAAAACACTTCAAAAGTGACGTTTCTGAAGAATTTTAACAGTTTTCTTGTATCTACGAACGCCAGAATGCATAAAATTGACCTAAACGTCTCCTGTTCCTATTCTGAGTCGATTCTGCATGCTTTAAGTGTGTTTGGTGGCTCAGAACCATCAAAAAACGTTGAAATATAGTTCAAATTCAATAAAAATCGACAAAAATACAGTTTCTAGCTAAAATTTGATGGTTTCGTTGCACTTTCCGAGCCCGTAGGGTATCTGAGTGGCTTAAAAGTACAAGAAAACACTTCAAAAGTGACGTTTCTGAAGAATTTTAACAGTTTTCTTGTATCTACGAACGCCAGAATGCATAAAATTGACCTAAACGTCTCCTTTTCCTATTCTGAGTCGATTCTGCATGCTTTAAGTGTGTTTGGTGGCTCAGAACCATCAAAAAACGTTGAAATATAGTTCAAATTCAATAAAAATCGACAAAAATACAGTTTCTAGCTAAAATTTGATGGTTTCGTTGCACTTTCCGAGCCCGTAGGGTATCTGAGTGGCTTAAAAGTACAAGAAAACACTTCAAAAGTGACGTTTCTGAAGAATTTTAACAGTTTTCTTGTATCTACGAACGCCAGAATGCATAAAATTGACCTAAACGTCTCCTTTTCCTATTCTGAGTCGATTCTGCATGCTTTAAGTGTGTTTGGTGGCTCAGAACCATCAAAAAACGTTGAAATATAGTTCAAATTCAATAAAAATCGACAAAAATACAGTTTCTAGCTAAAATTTGATGGTTTCGTTGCACTTTCCGAGCCCGTAGGGTATCTGAGTGGCTTAAAAGTACAAGAAAACACTTCAAAAGTGACGTTTCTGAAGAATTTTAACAGTTTTCTTGTATCTACGAACGCCAGAATGCATAAAATTGACCTAAACGTCTCCTTTTCCTATTCTGAGTCGATTCTGCATGCTTTAAGTGTGTTTGGTGGCTCAGAACCATCAAAAAACGTTGAAATATAGTTCAAATTCAATAAAAATCGACAAAAATACAGTTTCTAGCTAAAATTTGATGGTTTCGTTGCACTTTCCGAGCCCGTAGGGTATCTGAGTGGCTTAAAAGTACAAGAAAACACTTCAAAAGTGACGTTTCTGAAGAATTTTAACAGTTTTCTTGTATCTACGAACGCCAGAATGCATAAAATTGACCTAAACGTCTCCATTTCCTATTCTGAGTCGATTCTGCATGCTTTAAGTGTGTTTGGTGGCTCAGAACCATCAAAAAACGTTGAAATATAGTTCAAATTCAATAAAAATCGACAAAAATACAGTTTCTAGCTAAAATTTGATGGTTTCGTTGCACTTTCCGAGCCCGTCGTGTATCTGAGTGGCTTAAGAGTACAAGAAAACACTTCAAAAGTGACGTTTCTGAAGAATTTTAACAGTTTTCTTGTATCTACGAACGCCAGAATGCATAAAATTGACCTAAACGTCTCCTTTTCCTATTCTGAGTCGATTCTGCATGCTTTAAGTGTGTTTGGTGGCTCAGAACCATCAAAAAACGTTGAAATATAGTTCAAATTCAATAAAAATCGACAAAAATACAGTTTCTAGCTAAAATTTGATGGTTGCGTTGCACTTTCCGAGCCCGTAGGGTATCTGAGTGGCTTAAAAGTACAAGAAAACACTTCAAAAGTGACGTTTCTGAAGAATTTTAACAGTTTTCTTGTATCAACGAACGCCAGAATGCATAAAATTGACCTAAACGTCTCCTTTTCCTATTCTGAGTCGATTCTGCATGCTTTAAGTGTGTTTGGTGGCTCAGAACCATCAAAAAACGTTGAAATATAGTTCAAATTCAATAAAAATCGACAAAAATACAGTTTCTAGCTAAAATTTGATGGTTTCGTTGCACTTTCCGAGCCCGTAGGGTATCTGAGTGGCTTAAAAGTACAAGAAAACACTTCAAAAGTGACGTTTCTGAAGAATTTTAACAGTTTTCTTGTATCTACGAACGCCAGAATGCATAAAATTGACCTAAACGTCTCCTTTTCCTATTCTGAGTCGATTCTGCATGCTTTAAGTGTGTTTGGTGGCTCAGAACCATCAAAAAAACGTTGAAATATAGTTCAAATTCAATAAAAATCGACAAAAATACAGTTTCTAGCTAAAATTTGATGGTTTCGTTGCACTTTCCGAGCCCGTAGGGTATCTGAGTGGCTTAAAAGTACAAGAAAACACTTCAAAAGTGACGTTTCTGAAGAATTTTAACAGTTTTCTTGTATCTACGAACGCCAGAATGCATAAAATTGACCTAAACGTCTCCTTTTCCTATTCTGAGTCGATTCTGCATGCTTTAAGTGTGTTTGGTGGCTCAGAACCATCAAAAAACGTTGAAATATAGTTCAAATTCAATAAAAATCGACAAAAATACAGTTTCTAGCTAAAATTTGATGGTTTCGTTGCACTTTCCGAGCCCGTAGGTTATCTGAGTGGCTTAAAAGTACAAGAAAACACTTCAAAAGTGACGTGTCTGAAGAATTTTAACAGTTTTCTTGTATCTACGAACGCCAGAATGCATAAAATTGACCTAAACGTCTCCTTCTCCTATTCTGAGTCGATTCTGCATGCTTTAAGTGTGTTTGGTGGCTCAGAACCATCAAAAAACGTTGAAATATAGTTCAAATTCAATAAAAATCGACAAAAATTTGATGGTTTCGTTGCACTTTCCGAGCCCGTAGGGTATCTGAGTGGCTTAAAAGTACAAGAAAACACTTCAAAAGTGACGTTTCTGAAGAATTTTAACAGTTTTCTTGTATCTACGAACGCCAGAATGCATAAAATTGACCTAAACGTCTCCTTTTCCTATTCTGAGTCGATTCTGCATGCTTTAAGTGTGTTTGGTGGCTCAGAACCATCAAAAAACGTTGAAATATAGTTCAAATTCAATAAAAATCGACAAAAATACAGTTTCTAGCTAAAATTTGATGGTTTCGTTGCACTTTCCGAGCCCGTAGGGTATCTGAGTGGCTTAAAAGTACAAGAAAACACTTCAAAAGTGACGTTTCTGAAGAATTTTAACAGTTTTCTTGTATCTACGAACGCCAGAATGCATAAAATTGACCTAAACGTCTCCTTTTCCTATTCTGAGTCGATTCTGCATGCTTTAAGTGTGTTTGGTGGCTCAGAACCATCAAAAAACGTTGAAATATAGTTCAAATTCAATAAAAATCGACAAAAATACAGTTTCTAGCTAAAATTTGATGGTTTCGTTGCACTTTCCGAGCCCGTAGGGTATCTGAGTGGCTTAAAAGTACAAGAAAACACTTCAAAAGTGACGTTTCTGAAGAATTTTAACAGTTTTCTTGTATCTACGAACGCCAGAATGCATAAAATTGACCTAAACGTCTCCTTTTCCTATTCTGAGTCGATTCTGCATGCTTTAAGTGTGTTTGGTGGCTCAGAAACATAAAAAAACTTTGAAATATAGTTCAAATTCAATAAAAATCGACAAAAATACAGTTTCTAGCTAAAATTTGATGGTTTCGTTGCACTTTCCGAGCCCGTAGGGTGTCTGAGTGGCTTAAAAGTACAAGAAAACACTTCAAAAGTGACGTTTCTGAAGAATTTTAACAGTTTTCTTGTATCTACGAACGCCAGAATGCATAAAATTGACCTAAACGTCTCCTTTTCCTATTCTGAGTCGATTCTGCATGCTTTAAGTGTGTTTGGTGGCTCAGAACCATCAAAAAACGTTGAAATATAGTTCAAATTCAATAAAAATCGACAAAAATACAGTTTCTAGCTAAAATTTGATGGTTTCGTTGCACTTTCCGAGCCCGTAGGGTATCTGAGTGGCTTAAAAGTACAAGAAAACACTTGAAAAGTGACGTTTCTGAAGAATTTTAACAGTTTTCTTGTATCTACGAACGCCAGAATGCATAAAATTGACCTAAACGTCTCCTTTTCCTATTCTGAGTCGATTCTGCATGCTTTAAGTGTGTTTGGTGGCTCAGAACCATCAAAAAACGTTGAAATATAGTTCAAATTCAATAAAAATCGACAAAAATACAGTTTCTAGCTAAAATTTGATGGTTTCGTTGCACTTTCCGAGCCCGTAGGGTATCTGAGTGGCTTAAAAGTACAAGAAAACACTTCAAAAGTGACGTTTCTGAAGAATTTTAACAGTTTTCTTGTATCTACGAACGCCAGAATGCATAAAATTGACCTAAACGTCTCCTTTTCCTATTCTGAGTCGATTCTGCATGCTTTAAGTGTGTTTGGTGGCTCAGAACCATCAAAAAACGTTGAAATATAGTTCAAATTCAATAAAAATCGACAAAAATACAGTTTCTAGCTAAAATTTGATGGTTTCGTTGCACTTTCCGAGCCCTTAGGGTATCTGAGTGGCTTAAAAGTACAAGAAAACACTTCAAAAGTGACGTTTCTGAAGAATTTTAACAGTTTTCTTGTATCTACGAACGCGAGAATGCATAAAATTGTCCTAAACGTCTCCTTTTCCTATTCTGAGTCGATTCTGCATGCTTTAAGAGTGTTTGGTGGCTCAGAACCATCAAAAAACGTTGAAATATAGTTCAAATTCAATAAAAATCGACAAAAATACAGTTTCTAGCTAAAATTTGATGGTTTCGTTGCACTTTCCGAGCCCATAGGGTATCTGAGTGGCTTAAAAGTACAAGAAAACACTTCAAAAGTGACGTTTCTGAAGAATTTTAACAGTTTTCTTGTATCTACGAACGCCAGAATGCATAAAATTGACCTAAACGTCTCCTTTTCCTATTCTGAGTCGATTCTGAATGCTTTAAGTGTGTTTGGTGGCTCAGAACCATCAAAAAACGTTGAAATATAGTTCAAATTCAATAAAAATCGACAAAAATACAGTTTCTAGCTAAAATTTGATGGTTTCGTTGCACTTTCCGAGCCCGTAGGGTATCTGAGTGGCTTAAAAGTACAAGAAAACACTTCAAAAGTGACGTTTCAGAAGAATTTTAACAGTTTTCTTGTATCTACGAACGCCAGAATGCATAAAATTGACCTAAACGTCTCCTTTTCCTATTCTGAGTCGATTCTGCATGCTTTAAGTGTGTTTGGTGGCTCAGAACCATCAAAAAACGTTGAAATATAGTTCAAATTCAATAAAAATCGACAAAAATACAGTTTCCAGCTAAAATTTGATGGTTTCGTTGCACTTTCCGAGCCCGTAGGGTATCTGAGTGGCTTAAAAGTACAAGAAAACACTTCAAAAGTGACGTTTCTGAAGAATTTTAACAGTTTTCTTGTATCTACGAACGCCAGAATGCATAAAATTGACCTAAACGTCTCCTTTTCCTATTCTGAGTCGATTCTGCATGCTTTAAGTGTGTTTGGTGGCTCAGAACCATCAAAAAACGTTGAAATATAGTTCAAATTCAATAAAAATCGACAAAAATACAGTTTCTAGCTAAAATTTGATGGTTTCGTTGCACTTTCCGAGCCCGTAGGGTATCTGAGTGGCTTAAAAGTACAAGAAAACACTTCAAAAGTGAGGTTTCTGAAGAATTTTAACAGTTTTCTTGTATCTACGAACGCCAGAATGCATAAAATTGACCTAAACGTCTCCTTTTCCTATTCTGAGTCGATTCTGCATGCTTTAAGTGTGTTTGGTGGCTCAGAACCATCAAAAAACGTTGAAATATAGTTCAAATTCAATAAAAATCGACAAAAATACAGTTTCTAGCTAAAATTTGATGGTTTCGTTGCACTTTCCGAGCCCGTAGGGTATCTGAGTGGCTTAAAAGTACAAGAAAACACTTCAAAAGTGACGTTTCTGAAGAATTTTAACAGTTTTCTTGTATCTACGAACGCCAGAATGCATAAAATTGACCTAAACGTCTCCTTTTCCTATTCTGAGTCGATTCTGCATGCTTTAAGTGTGTTTGGTGGCTCTGAACCTTCAAAAAACGTTGAAATATAGTTCAAATTCAATAAAAATCAACAAAAATACAGTTTCTAGCTAAAATTTGATGGTTTCGTTGCACTTTCCGAGCCCGTAGGGTATCTGAGTGGCTTAAAAGTACAAGAAAACACTTCAAAAGTGACGTTTCTGAAGAATTTTAACAGTTTTCTTGTATCTACGAACGCCAGAATGAATAAAATTGACCTAAACGTCTCCTTTTCCTATTCTGAGTCGATTCTGCATGCTTTAAGTGTGTTTGGTGGCACAGAACCATCAAAAAACGTTGAAATATAGTTCAAATTCAATAAAAATCGACAAAAATACAGTTTCTAGCTAAAATTTGATGGTTTCGTTGCACTTTCCGAGCCCGTAGGGTATCTGAGTGGCTTAAAAGTACAAGAAAACACTTCAAAAGTGACGTTTCAGAAGAATTTTAACAGTTTTCTTGTATCTACGAACGCCAGAATGCATAAAATTGACCTAAACGTCTCCTTTTCCTATTCTGAGTCGATTCTGCATGCTTTAAGTGTGTTTGGTGGCTCAGAACCATCAAAAAACTTTGAAATATAGTTCAAATTCAATAAAAATCGACAAAAATACAGTTTCTAGCTAAAATTTGATGGTTTCGTTGCACTTTCCGAGCCCGTAGGGTATCTGAGTGGCTTAAAAGTACAAGAAAACACTTCAAAAGTGACGTTTCTGAAGAATTTTAACAGTTTTCTTGTATCTACGAACGCCAGAATGCATAAAATTGACCTAAACGTCTCCTTTTCCTATTCTGAGTCGATTCTGCATGCTTTAAGTGTGTTTGGTGGCTCAGAACCATCAAAAAACGTTGAAATATAGTTCAAATTCAATAAAAATCGACAAAAATACAGTTTCCAGCTAAAATTTGATGGTTTCGTTGCACTTTCCGAGCCCGTAGGGTATCTGAGTGGCTTAAAAGTACAAGAAAACACTTCAAAAGTGAGGTTTCTGAAGAATTTTAACAGTTTTCTTGTATCTACGAACGCCAGAATGCATAAAATTGACCTAAACGTCTCCTTTTCCTATTCTGAGTCGATTCTGCATGCTTTAAGTGTGTTTGGTGGCTCAGAACCATCAAAAAACGTTGAAATATAGTTCAAATTCAATAAAAATCGACAAAAATACAGTTTCTAGCTAAAATTTTATGGTTTCGTTGCACTTTCCGAGCCCGTAGGGTATCTGAGTGGCTTAAAAGTACAAGAAAACACTTCAAAAGTGACGTTTCTGAAGAATTTTAACAGTTTTCTTGTATCTACGAACGCCAGAATGCATAAAATTGACCTAAACGTCTCCTTTTCCTATTCTGAGTCGATTCTGCATGCTTTAAGTGTGTTTGGTGGCTCAGAACCATCAAAAAACGTTGAAATATAGTTCAAATTCAATAAAAATCGACAAAAATACAGTTCCTAGCTAAAATTTGATGGTTTCGTTGCACTTTCCGAGCCCGTAGGGTATCTGAGTGGCTTAAAAGTACAAGAAAACACTTCAAAAGTGACGTTTCTGAAGAATTTTAAAAGTTTTCTTGTATCTACGAACGCCAGAATGCATAAAATTGACCTAAACGTCTCCTTTTCCTATTCTGAGTCGATTCTGCATGCTTTAAGTGTGTTTGGTGGCTCAGAACCATCAAAAAACGTTGAAATATAGTTCAAATTCAATAAAAATCGACAAAAATACAGTTTCTAGCTAAAATTTGATGGTTTCGTTGCACTTTCCGAGCCCGTAGGGTATCTGAGTGGCTTAAAAGTACAAGAAAACACTTCAAAAGTGACGTTTCTGAAGAATTTTAACAGTTTTCTTGTATCTACGAACGCCAGAATGCATAAAATTGACCTAAACGTCTCCTTTTCCTATTCTGAGTCGATTCTGCATGCTTTAAGTGTGTTTGGTGGCTCAGAACCATCAAAAAACGTTGAAATATAGTTCAAATTCAATAAAAATCGACAAAAATACAGTTTATAGCTAAAATTTGATGGTTTCGTTGCACTTTCCGAGCCCGTAGGGTATCTGAGTGGCTTAAAAGTACAAGAAAACACTTCAAAAGTGACGTTTCTGAAGAATTTTAACAGTTTTCTTGTATCTACGAACGCCAGAATGCATAAAATTGACCTAAACGTCTCCTTTTCCTATTCTGAGTCGATTCTGCATGCTTTAAGTGTGTTTGGTGGCTCAGAACCATCAAAAAACGTTGAAATATAGTTCAAATTCAATAAAAATCGACAAAAATACAGTTTCTAGCTAAAATTTGATGGTTTCGTTGCACTTTCCGAGCCCGTAGGGTATCTGAGTGGCTTAAAAGTACAAGAGAACACTTCAAAAGTGACGTTTCTGAAGAATTTTAACAGTTTTCTTGTATCTACGAACGCCAGAATGCATAAAATTGACCTAAACGTCTCCTTTTCCTATTCTGAGTCGATTCTGCATGCTTTAAGTGTGTTTGGTGGCTCAGAACCATCAAAAAACGTTGAAATATAGTTCAAATTCAATAAAAATCGACAAAAATACAGTTTCTAGCTAAAATTTGATGGTTTCGTTGCACTTTCCGAGCCCGTAGGGTATCTGAGTGGCTTAAAAGTACAAGAAAACACTTCAAAAGTGACGTTTCTGAAGAATTTTAACAGTTTTCTTGTATCTACGAACGCCAGAATGCATAAAAATGACCTAAACGTCTCCTTTTCCTATTCTGAGTCGATTCTGCATGCTTTAAGTGTGTTTGGTGGCTCAGAACCATCAAAAAACTTTGAAATATAGTTCAAATTCAATAAAAATCGACAAAAATACAGTTTCTAGCTAAAATTTGATGGTTTCGTTGCACTTTCCGAGCCCGTAGGGTATCTGAGTGGCTTGAAAGTACAAGAAAACACTTCAAAAGTGACGTTTCTGAAGAATTTTAACAGTTTTCTTGTATCTACGAACGCCAGAATGCATAAAATTGACCTAAACGTCTCCTTTTCCTATTCTGAGTCGATTCTGCATGCTTTAAGTGTGTTTGGTGGCTCAGAACCATCAAAAAACGTTGAAATATAGTTCAAATTCAATAAAAATCGACAAAAATACAGTTTCTAGCTAAAATTTGATGGTTTCGTTGCACTTTCCGAGCCCGTAGGGTATCTGAGTGGCTTAAAAGTACAAGAGAACACTTCAAAAGTGACGTTTCTGAAGAATTTTAACAGTTTTCTTGTATCTACGAACGCCAGAATGCATAAAATTGACCTAAACGTCTCCTTTTCCTATTCTGAGTCGATTCTGCATGCTTTAAGTGTGTTTGGTGGCTCAGAACCATCAAAAAACGTTGAAATATAGTTCAAATTCAATAAAAATCGACAAAAATACAGTTTCTAGCTAAAATTTGATGGTTTCGTTGCACTTTCCGAGCCCGTAGGGTATCTGAGTGGCTTAAAAGTACAAGAAAACACTTCAAAAGTGACGTTTCTGAAGAATTTTAACAGTTTTCTTGTATCTACGAACGCCAGAATGCATAAAATTGACCTAAACGTCTCCTTTTCCTATTCTGAGTCAATTCTGCATGCTTTAAGTGTGTTTGGTGGCTCAGAACCATCAAAAAACGTTGAAATATAGTTCAAATTCAATAAAAATCGACAAAAATACAGTTTCTAGCTAAAATTTGCTGGTTTCGTTGCACTTTCCGAGCCCGTCGGGTATCTGAGTGGCTTAAAAGTACAAGAAAACACTTCAAAAGTGACGTTTCTGAAGAATTTTAACAGTTTTCTTGTATCTACGAACGCCAGAATGCATAAAAATGACCTAAACGTCTCCTTTTCCTATTCTGAGTCGATTCTGCATGCTTTAAGTGTGTTTGGTGGCTCAGAACCATCAAAAAACGTTGAAATATAGTTCAAATTCAATAAAAATCGACAAAAATACAGTTTCTAGCTAAAATTTGATGGTTTCGTTGCACTTTCCGAGCCCGTAGGGTATCTGAGTGGCTTAAAAGTACAAGAAAACACTTCAAAAGTGACGTTTCTGAAGAATTTTAACAGTTTTCTTGTATCTACGAACGCCAGAATGCATAAAATTGACCTAAACGTCTCCTTTTCCTATTCTGAGTCGATTCTGCATGCTTTAAGTGTGTTTGGTGGCTCAGAACCATCAAAAAACGTTGAAATATAGTTCAAATTCAATAAAAATCGACAAAAATACAGTTTCTAGCTAAAATTTGATGGTTTCGTTGCACTTTCCGAGCCCGTAGGGTATCTGAGTGGCTTAAAAGTACAAGAAAACACTTCAAAAGTGACGTTTCTGAAGAATTTTAACAGTTTTCTTGTATCTACGAACGCCAGAATGCATAAAATTGACCTAAACGTCTCCTTTTCCTATTCTGAGTCGATTCTGCATGCTTTAAGTGTGTTTGGTGGCTCAGAACCATCAAAAAACGTTGAAATATAGTTCAAATTCAATAAAAATCGACAAAAATACAGTTTCTAGCTAAAATTTGATGGTTTCGTTGCACTTTCCGAGCCCGTAGGGTATCTGAGTGGCTTAAAAGTACAAGAAAACACTTCAAAAGTGACGTTTCTGAAGAATTTTAACAGTTTTCTTGTATCTACGAACGCCAGAATGCATAAAATTGACCTAAACGTCTCCTTTTCCTATTCTGAGTCGATTCTGCATGCTTTAAGTGTGTTTGGTGGCTCAGAACCATCAAAAAACGTTGAAATATAGTTCAAATTCAATAAAAATCGACAAAAATACAGTTTCTAGCTAAAATTTGATGGTTTCGTTGCACTTTCCGAGCCCGTAGGTTATCTGAGTGGCTTAAAAGTACAAGAAAACACTTCAAAAGTGACGTTTCTGAAGAATTTTAACAGTTTTCTTGTATCTACGAACGCCAGAATGCATAAAATTGACCTAAACGTCTCCTTTTCCTATTCTGAGTCGATTCTGCATGCTTTAAGTGTGTTTGGTAGCTCAGAACCATCAAAAAACGTTGAAATATAGTTCAAATTCAATAAAAATCGACAAAAATACAGTTTCTAGCTAAAATTTGCTGGTTTCGTTGCACTTTCCGAGCCCGTCGGGTATCTGAGTGGCTTAAAAGTACAAGAAAACACTTCAAAAGTGACGTTTCTGAAGAATTTTAACAGTTTTCTTGTATCTACGAACGCCAGAATGCATAAAAATGACCTAAACGTCTCCTTTTCCTATTCTGAGTCGATTCTGCATGCTTTAAGTGTGTTTGGTGGCTCAGAACCATCTAAAAACGTTGAAATATAGTTCAAATTCAATAAAAATCGACAAAAATACAGTTTCTAGCTAAAATTTGATGGTTTCGTTGCACTTTCCGAGCCCGTAGGTTATCTGAGTGGCTTAAAAGTACAAGAAAACACTTCAAAAGTGACGTTTCTGAAGAATTTTAACAGTTTTCTTGTATCTACGAACGCCAGAATGCATAAAATTGACCTAAACGTCTCCTTTTCCTATTCTGAGTCGATTCTGCATGCTTTAAGTGTGTTTGGTGGCTCAGAACCATCAAAAAACGTTGAAATATAGTTCAAATTCAATAAAAATCGACAAAAATACAGTTTCTAGCTAAAATTTGATGGTTTCGTTTCACTTTCCGAGCCCGTAGGGTATCTGAGTGGCTTAAAAGTACAAGAAAACACTTCAAAAGTGACGTTTCTGAAGAATTTTAACAGTTTTCTTGTATCTACGAACGCCAGAATGCATAAAATTGACCTAAACGTCTCCTTTTCCTATTCTGAGTCGATTCTGCATGCTTTAAGTGTGTTTGGTGGCTCAGAACCATCAAAAAACGTTGAAATATAGTTCAAATTCAATAAAAATCGACAAAAATACAGTTTCTAGCTAAAATTTGATGGTTTCGTTGCACTTTCCGAGCCCGTTGGGTATCTGAGTGGCTTAAAAGTACAAGAAAACACTTCAAAAGTGACGTTTCTGAAGAATTTTAACAGTTTTCTTGTATCTACGAACGCCAGAATGCATAAAATTGACCTAAACGTCTCCTTTTCCTATTCTGAGTCGATTCTGCATGCTTTAAGTGTGTTTGGTGGCTCAGAACCATCAAAAAACGTTGAAATATAGTTCAAATTCAATAAAAATCGACAAAAATACAGTTTCTAGCTAAAATTTGATGGTTTCGTTGCACTTTCCGAGCCCGTAGGGTATCTGAGTGGCTTAAAAGTACAAGAAAACACTTCAAAAGTGACGTTTCTGAAGAATTTTAACAGTTTTCTTGTATCTACGAACGCCAGAATGCATAAAATTGACCTAAACGTCTCCTTTTCCTATTCTGAGTCGATTCTGCATGCTTTAAGTGTGTTTGGTGGCTCAGAACCATCAAAAAACGTTGAAATATAGTTCAAATTCAATAAAAATCGACAAAAATAAAGTTTCTAGCTAAAATTTGATGGTTTCGTTGCACTTTCCGAGCCCGAAGGGTATCTGAGTGGCTTAAAAGTACAAGAAAACACTTCAAAAGTGACGTTTCTGAAGAATTTTAACAGTTTTCTTGTATCTACGAACGCCAGAATGCATAAAATTGACCTAAACGTCTCCTTTTCCTATTCTGAGTCGATTCTGCATGCTTTAAGTGTGTTTGGTGGCTCAGAACCATCAAAAAACGTTGAAATATAGTTCAAATTCAATAAAAATCGACAAAAATACAGTTTCTAGCTAAAATTTGATGGTTTCGTTGCACTTTCCGAGCCCGTAGGGTATCTGAGTGGCTTAAAAGTACAAGAAAACACTTCAAAAGTTACGTTTCTGAAGAATTTTAACAGTTTTCTTGTATCTACGAACGCCAGAATGCATAAAATTGACCTAAACGTCTCCTTTTCCTATTCTGAGTCGATTCTGCATGCTTTAAGTGTGTTTGGTGGCTCAGAACCATCAAAAAACGTTGAAATATAGTTCAAATTCAATAAAAATCGACAAAAATACAGTTTCTAGCTAAAATTTGATGGTTTCGTTGCACTTTACGAGCCCGTAGGGTATCTGAGTGGCTTAAAAGTACAAGAAAACACTTCAAAAGTGACGTTTCTGAAGAATTTTAACAGTTTTCTTGTATCTACGAACGCCAGAATGCATAAAATTGACCTAAACGTCTCCTTTTCCTATTCTGAGTCGATTCTGCATGCTTTAAGTGAGTTTGGTGGCTCAGAACCATCAAAAAACGTTGAAATATAGTTCAAATTCAATAAAAATCGACAAAAATACAGTTTCTAGCTAAAATTTGATGGTTTCGTTGCACTTTCCGAGCCCGTAGGTTATCTGAGTGGCTTAAAAGTACAAGAAAACACTTCAAAAGTGACGTTTCTGAAGAATTTTAACAGTTTTCTTGTATCTACGAACGCCAGAATGCATAAAATTGACCTAAACGTCTCCTTTTCCTATTCTGAGTCGATTCTGCATGCTTTAAGTGTGTTTGGTGGCTCAGAACCATCAAAAAACGTTGAAATATAGTTCAAATTCAATAAAAATCGACAAAAATACAGTTTCTAGCTAAAATTTGCTGGTTTCGTTGCACTTTCCGAGCCCGTCGGGTATCTGAGTGGCTTAAAAGTACAAGAAAACACTTCAAAAGTGACGTTTCTGAAGAATTTTAACAGTTTTCTTGTATCTACGAACGCCAGAATGCATAAAAATGACCTAAACGTCTCCTTTTCCTATTCTGAGTCGATTCTGCATGCTTTAAGTGTGTTTGGTGGCTCAGAACCATCAAAAAACTTTGAAATATAGTTCAAATTCAATAAAAATCGACAAAAATACAGTCTCTAGCTAAAATTTGATGGTTTCGTTGCACTTTCCGAGCCCGTAGGTTATCTGAGTGGCTTAAAAGTACAAGAAAACACTTCAAAAGTGACGTTTCTGAAGAATTTTAACAGTTTTCTTGTATCTACGAACGCCAGAATGCATAAAATTGACCTAAACGTCTCCTTTTCCTATTCTGAGTCGATTCTGCATGCTTTAAGTGTGTTTGGTGGCTCAGAACCATCAGAAAACGTTGAAATATAGTTCAAATTCAATAAAAATCGACAAAAATACAGTTTCTAGCTAAAATTTGATGGTTTCGTTGCACTTTCCGAGCCCGTAGGGTATCTGAGTGGCTTAAAAGTACAAGAAAACACTTCAAAAGTGACGTTTCTGAAGAATTTTAACAGTTTTCTTGTATCTACGAACGCCAGAATGCATAAAATTGACCTAAACGTCTCCTTTTCCTATTCTGAGTCGATTCTGCATGCTTTAAGTGTGTTTGGTGGCTCAGAACCATCAAAAAACGTTGAAATATAGTTCAAATTCAATAAAAATCGACAAAAATACAGTTTCTAGCTAAAATTTGATGGTTTCGTTGCACTTTCCGAGCCCGTAGGGTATCTGAGTGGCTTAAAAGTACAAGAAAACACTTCAAAAGTGACGTTTCTGAAGAATTTTAACAGTTTTCTTGTATCTACGAACGCCAGAATGCATAAAATTGACCTAAACGTCTCCTTTTCCTATTCTGAGTCGATTCTGCATGCTTTAAGTGTGTTTGGTGGCTCAGAACCATCAAAAAACGTTGAAATATAGTTCAAATTCAATAAAAATCGACAAAAATACAGTTTCTAGCTAAAATTTGATGGTTTCGTTGCACTTTCCGAGCCCGTTGGGTATCTGAGTGGCTTAAAAGTACAAGAAAACACTTCAAAAGTGACGTTTCTGAAGAATTTTAACAGTTTTCTTGTATCTACGAACGCCAGAATGCATAAAATTGACCTAAACGTCTCCTTTTCCTATTCTGAGTCGATTCTGCATGCTTTAAGTGTGTTTGGTGGCTCAGAACCATCAAAAAACGTTGAAATATAGTTCAAATTCAATAAAAATCGACAAAAATAAAGTTTCTAGCTAAAATTTGATGGTTTCGTTGCACTTTCCGAGCCCGAAGGGTATCTGAGTGGCTTAAAAGTACAAGAAAACACTTCAAAAGTGACGTTTCTGAAGAATTTTAACAGTTTTCTTGTATCTACGAACGCCAGAATGCATAAAATTGACCTAAACGTCTCCTTTTCCTATTCTGAGTCGATTCTGCATGCTTTAAGTGTGTTTGGTGGCTCAGAACCATCAAAAAACGTTGAAATATAGTTCAAATTCAATAAAAATCGACAAAAATACAGTTTCTAGCTAAAATTTGATGGTTTCGTTGCACTTTCCGAGCCCGTAGGCTATCTGAGTGGCTTAAAAGTACAAGAAAACACTTCAAAAGTTACGTTTCTGAAGAATTTTAACAGTTTTCTTGTATCTACGAACGCCAGAATGCATAAAATTGACCTAAACTTCTCCTTTTCCTATTCTGAGTCGATTCTGCATGCTTTAAGTGTGTTTGGTGGCTCAGAACCATCAAAAAACGTTGAAATATAGTTCAAATTCAATAAAAATCGACAAAAATACAGTTTCTAGCTAAAATTTGATGGTTTCGTTGCACTTTCCGAGCCCGTAGGGTATCTGAGTGGCTTAAAAGTACAAGAAAACACTTCAAAAGTGACGTTTCTGAAGAATTTTAACAGTTTTCTTGTATCTACGAACGCCAGAATGCATAAAATTGACCTAAACGTCTCCTTTTCCTATTCTGAGTCGATTCTGCATGCTTTAAGTGTGTTTGGTGGCTCAGAACCATCAAAAAACTTTGAAATATAGTTCAAATTCAATAAAAATCGACAAAAATACAGTTTCTAGCTAAAATTTGATGGTTTCGTAGCACTTTCCGAGCTCGTAGGGTATCTGAGTGGCTTAAAAGTACAAGAAAACACTTCAAAAGTGACGTTTCTGAAGAATTTTAACAGTTTTCTTGTATCTACGAACGCCAGAATGCATAAAATTGACCTAAACGTCTCCTTTTCCTATTCTGAGTCGATTCTGCATGCTTTAAGTGTGTTTGGTGGCTCAGAACCATCAAAAAACGTTGAAATATAGTTCAAATTCAATAAAAATCGACAAAAATACAGTTTCTAGCTAAAATTTGATGGTTTCGTTGCACTTTCCGAGCCCGTAGGGTATCTGAGTGGCTTAAAAGTACAAGAAAACACTTCAAAAGTGACGTTTCTGAAGAATTTTAACAGTTTTCTTGTATCTACGAACGCCAGAATGCATAAAATTGACCTAAACGTCTCCTTTTCCTATTCTGAGTCGATTCTGCATGCTTTAAGTGTGTTTGGTGGCTCAGAACCATCAAAAAACGTTGAAATATAGTTCAAATTCAATAAAAATCGACAAAAATACAGTTTCTAGCTAAAATTTGATGGTTTCGTTGCACTTTCCGAGCCCGTAGGGTATCTGAGTGGCTTAAAAGTACAAGAAAACACTTCAAAAGTGACGTTTCTGAAGAATTTTAACAGTTTTCTTGTATCTACGAACGCCAGAATGCATAAAATTGACCTAAACGTCTCCTTTTCCTATTCTGAGTCGATTCTGCATGCTTTAAGTGTGTTTGGTGGCTCAGAACCATCAAAAAACGTTGAAATATAGTTCAAATTCAATAAAAATCGACAAAAATACAGTTTCTAGCTAAAATTTGATGGTTTCGTTGCACTTTCCGAGTCCGTAGGGTATCTGAGTGGCTTAAAAGTACAAGAAAACACTTCAAAAGTGACGTTTCTGAAGAATTTTAACAGTTTTCTTGTATCTACGAACGCCAGAATGCATAAAATTGACCTAAACGTCTCCTTTTCCTATTCTGAGTCGATTCTGCATGCTTTAAGTGTGTTTGGTGGCTCAGAACCATCAAAAAACGTTGAAATATAGTTCAAATTCAATAAAAATCGACAAAAATACAGTTTCTAGCTAAAATTTGATGGTTTCGTTGCACTTTCCGAGCCCGTAGGGTATCTGAGTGGCTTAAAAGTACAAGAAAACACTTCAAAAGTGACGTTTCTGAAGAATTTTAACAGTTTTCTTGTATCTACGAACGCCAGAATGCATAAAATTGACCTAAACGTCTCCTTTTCCTATTCTGAGTCGATTCTGCATGCTTTAAGTGTGTTTGGTGGCTCAGAACCATCAAAAAACGTTGAAATATAGTTCAAATTCAATAAAAATCGACAAAAATACAGTTTCTAGCTAAAATTTGATGGTTTCGTTGCACTTTCCGAGCCCGTAGGGTATCTGAGTGGCTTAAAAGTACAAGAAAACACTTCAAAAGTGACGTTTCTGAAGAATTTTAACAGTTTTCTTGTATCTACGAACGCCAGAATGCATAAAATTGACCTAAACGTCTCCTTTTCCTATTCTGAGTCGATTCTGCATGCTTTAAGTGTGTTTGGTGGCTCAGAACCATCAAAAAACGTTGAAATATAGTTCAAATTCAATAAAAATCGACAAAAATACAGTTTCTAGCTAAAATTTGATGGTTTCGTTGCACTTTCCGAGCCCGTAGGGTATCTGAGTGGCTTAAAAGTACAAGAAAACACTTCAAAAGTGACGTTTCTGAAGAATTTTAACAGTTTTCTTGTATCTACGAACGCCAGAATGCATAAAATTGACCTAAACGTCTCCTTTTCCAATTCTGAGTCGATTCTGCATGCTTTAAGTGTGTTTGGTGGCTCAGAACCATCAAAAAACGTTGAAATATAGTTCAAATTCAATAAAAATCGACAAAAATACAGTTTCTAGCTAAAATTTGATGGTTTCGTTGCACTTTCCGAGCCCGTAGGGTATCTGAGTGGCTTAAAAGTACAAGAAAACACTTCAAAAGTGACGTTTCTGAAGAATTTTAACAGTTTTCTTGTATCTACGAACGCCAGAATGCATAAAATTGACCTAAACGTCTCCTTTTCCTATTCTGAGTCGATTCTGCATGCTTTAAGTGTGTTTGGTGGCTCAGAACCATCAAAAAACGTTGAAATATAGTTGAAATTCAATAAAAATCGACAAAAATACAGTTTCTAGCTAAAATTTGATGGTTTCGTTGCACTTTCCGAGCCCGTCGGGTATCTGAGTGGCTTAAAAGTACAAGAAAACACTTCAAAAGTGACGTTTCTGAAGAATTTTAACAGTTTTCTTGTATCTACGAACGCCAGAATGCATAAAATTGACCTAAACGTCTCCTTTTCCTATTCTGAGTCGATTCTGCATGCTTTAAGTGTGTTTGGTGGCTCAGAACCATCAAAAAACGTTGAAATATAGTTCAAATTCAATAAAAATCGACAAAAATACAGTTTCTAGCTAAAATTTGATGGTTTCGTTGCACTTTCCGAGCCCGTAGGGTATCTGAGTGGCTTAAAAGTACAAGAAAACACTTCAAAAGTGACGTTTCTGAAGAATTTTAACAGTTTTCTTGTATCTACGAACGCCAGAATGCATAAAATTGACCTAAACGTCTCCTTTTCCTATTCTGAGTCGATTCTGCATGCTTTAAGTGTGTTTGGTGGCTCAGAACCATCAAAAAACTTTGAAATATAGTTCAAATTCAATAAAAATCGACAAAAATACAGTTTCTAGCTAAAATTTGATGGTTTCGTTGCACTTTCCGAGCCCGTAGGGTATCTGAGTGGCTTAAAAGTACAAGAAAACACTTCAAAAGTGACGTTTCTGAAGAATTTTAACAGTTTTCTTGTATCTACGAACGCCAGAATGCATAAAATTGACCTAAACGTCTCCTTTTCCTATTCTGAGTCGATTCTGCATGCTTTAAGTGTGTTTGGTGGCTCAGAACCATCAAAAAACGTTGAAATATATTATTATTATTATTATTATTATTATTGAAAAATTCCCAACGGGGTAAACCCAATTACAGGGAAAAAAAAAAAAAATAAGAAAAATGAAAAAAAAAAAAAAAAAAAGACCATTAGTAATATATAAAATTCAAAAATTTACCAAAACAATCAGAGACATACGCAGAGAAATGTAATAGGGATAGAGAAACAGAAACAAAACAAAACAAGAAAAAAAAAAAAAAAAATACAATAAGAAAAAAAACAAAACGCAAAAACGCAAGAGGTCATCACGTGCCATATATTGTTACTATTTTCTTTGTAATAATTGAGATGTTGTCAGTAAGGTCACAATAATGAAGTATCCTATTACAAGCTTTGCAACTAGATACAACTGGAGATTTAACAAGGGTGTTACTATGACATGGGGGACAGTAAAATGCATTGTGTTGACGCGAGTTGTATTTAGGTATCAAGAAATTTAACTTGCCCAATAACCACATACAATCGATTTTGTAATTAATTAGATGTATAATGAATCGTACTCCAGATATAATTCTTCTTGTTTGCAAAGAATTAATATAAAATTTGTTCAGAAGTTGAATATGATTAAAACCTCTTGGAGGATACACTCCATCTTCACAAAATGAGAGGAACTTTAGAAATGAACGTTGAACAGATTCAATATGCTTAATATGGACCTGATAGACTGGGTTCCAAATAAGCGAACCATACTCTAACTGAGATCTAACCAGTGCAAAGAATAAAGTTTTCAGAGTCTGAATCTTAGTAAAATCCTTACCATTTCTATAAATGAACCCATAAGTTTTCTGCGCTTTGGCCACAATATTATTAATGTGTGCAACAAAGGTGAACTTTGCATCAAATAAAATTCCAAGGTCAGTTACAGTATCGTTTCGTTTTAAATTAGTATTATTGATATTATACTGGAAGTAAATAGGTGTGTGCTTGCGAGAGTACGATATAACTACACATTTTAAAAGATTTAAAAACAGACGATTTCTTTGGCACCATTGAAAGAGTTTATCAAGGTCCTCTTGTAGATCAACACAGTCTTTGATGGAACTTATGCATTTATAAACCTTATAGTCATCAGCAAATAGTAAACCATCCGAAGATACAACATTTGTGATGTCGTTGACAAACAATAAAAATAGTAAAGGGCCCAAATTTGACCCTTGGGGCACACCAGAACTAGGATATATATATTTGGACGTATAACATCGATATCTAACGCACTGGTTTCTATTTAGCAAATACGATTCAAATAGGTTAATGAGTGAATCCACAAATCCAAACGATTTTAGCTTCTGTAATAAAATGCAGTGATCAATTTGATCGAACGCCTTTTGAAAATCCAGATATACTGTGTCAACTTGCTTTCTATCATTAATTGCTTCTGCAGTAAATTGTGCGAAACAGACCAAGTTAGTCATGGTGGAGCGCTTTTCACAAAATCCGTGTTGTAGAGGGCTAATGTAGGGTTTTACTGCCGAATAGATGTACTTGTACAATAAAGTCTCAAAAATCTTCGAAAAATTACAGAGTAATGATATCGGTCGATAATTCATTATATCTGATTTATCACCTTTTTTAAGAACTGGACAAATTGTAGCCGACTTCCACATCGTAGGAAAGGTGGACGTTTTTAATATTAAGTTGAACAAGTATTTCAGTGGTTCAACGAAAGCTATGGCGCAATCTTTTAGCAAAAAACTAGGAATTCCATCGGGTCCCATTGTAAAAGTATTTTTTGCGCTTTTTAACGCACCAAGAACGTCATCATCCGAAATATGAGGGAGGGAAACACAACCAGAATTACTAAAATTAAAGTCATCGGTGATAATACACGAGTTAGATGGAACATAGACGGAATTGAAATAATCCGCAAAAGCATTTACAATGAGATTAGGCTCTTCCAAATTTTGATTGATGTAATTCATAGAAGCAGGAATTCGTGAGGTACCTTTTTTATTTTGGATAAAACCCCAAAAACGTTTTGGATCATGGTGGAGATCATTTTCAATATTAGAAATGTATTCTTTGTAGGAATTACATATGGCCTGCTTGCAGTAAGAACGATAAAACTTAAATTCCTCATAGGCTTCGATTGTTTTTAATATCTTGTATTGCTTAAATGCAATTTGCTTATTTTTTAATGCCGAAATAATTTCTGGATTAAACCATGGCGGATAACGCCGCCGTTTAGATTTAATGCGTGATTTAGGAACAGTTTCTTCAAAGATACCATTTAACAGTTCATAAAATATCAAACATGCATCATCAACAACCACAGTTTTATACAAAGTAGACCAATCAGTATGTAAAAACAAGTCATACATTCGCTGAAAGTTAGCTTTTTTAAAATTAAAACATTCCGATTGCTTATTCATGTAAAAATAAGAGACGGCACCCTTTTTTAAAGGTAAACTAATATGTAAGCTCGGGTGATGACGATCCTCTTTAACAAACGGTGACAGTAGTAGAGAAACATCGCACGTCATATTTTTGGAAAATACTAAATCTAAAATACGATTATAGTAATTACGTAAACGATTATATTGTTGCAAATTTTGAAATTCTTGAAAATTGTTTAGTAAAATGCTGAAATTATCAGTAGAGTCGTCCATAAAACCAGAAACATTGAAGTCACCAAGTATTACTACATCATCAGAATCTGAAAAATTGCTCCATGAATTAAACGCTTCAAAGAACAACTCCATGTGATCAAAAGAAATTGCTGGCGGTATATAAACAACAATTATAAAAATTGCGCCATGATGCTTGACTATTAATTTTACACCTACAATGTCAATGATAGGAATTTTTTCAGTTACTGAAGAAAAATTCAGGGCAGATGAACGTAAAGAAGTGTCAACAGCCAGGAGAACACCTCCTCCTCTTGAAACCCTACTATTTGTTAAACAGCGGTCTTTCCGATAAACTAAATAGTCAGAAGGAAATAGTTCGCTGCTAAAAATGCTTTCAGTAGCCCAAGTTTCAGAAATCGCTATAATATCAAATTTAGAAGACGCAACGTTATTAAAAAATTCAGTAGATTTGGTTCTAAGTCCTCTAACATTTTGATAAGCGCAGCGCAAAACTTTTGTTTGGTGCGGAGTGTCGACACTTTTTAAAGAACTATTTAACGATTTTCTAAAAAATTACTTTTAGAATCAGACAGAGGCGCAAAACGATTAGATGTTGTAGTACAATTAGTGTTAATTGTTTTAGATGAGTGAGCATCAATAGTTTGAGCATCCTTGAGTAAAGTAGTTGTTGGAGCTAAACAATCTGATGGACTTTCTAGCATTACAGATTGAGCGATATTAGGTCTATGAGATATCTCATTTATGGCAGGCTTAAAATTAGGAATTTTTTTAAAATCTAACTTTACAGGTTCAGCAAAGATAACGTTTCTCAACTTAGCTTGAGCAAATTTAAACGCAAAGCAATTATTATAGTCAAACGCTGGATGATTTATTTCAACATCAAAGCCGTGAACATTTCTTAAGTTCTGACAATTAATGCATTCTTTAATCTGAGACTTACAAGTACTGACATCATGCTGCTTTGCACATATTGGGCATATTGTAGGTCTTGGGCATCTAATTTTGGTGTGACTGAACCCATTGCACTGAAAACAACGACTAACGGTGGTGTCATCATATACTTTACAGATGTTTAATCCTACCAATATACCACCAGATTTCATTACTTTCTGATATGTACCTAAATCAAGTTGTATTGTGGCCTGATATATTTTATTATTCTTTCTCAATGCCCATAAACGCAGCAAACGATACTCTGTTGAGTCAGCAAATAAATCAAGATTTTGCAACTTCAGATAATCCAATAAAGACTGCTTGTCGATACAAGACGGAATGCCTACAACCCTAATTTTAGGAAATGCAGATCTCATTACAAATACATCATAGTCTTTAGATAATTTGTTAGAAGCAATTTGTTCAAGCCTTTTCGAATTTTCTTTATCATTACAACCTACAATAATACCTCCATCTTTAGTTTTTTTTGAGTTTGTAACACAAATATTTTCTTGCACTAAATTAACACTACGCAGTAAATCTTCCTGTGTTTGCAAAGCTTTTTGCGCAGTTTTAGGTTTAATCATTACCTTCGATTGAGATCCTGCAGCAGCTAACTTAGTAGCATAAGTGGTAACAGCACCAACATTAGTCGGAGAAGAATCAACTTTGTTTTCACTACCAGCATTGTTTACTACATTATCACTATTACCATTCTTTCCTACAGACATTACTAGTTCAGTATTCGACCTTTTTAACTCGCTTATTTCAATTTTTAGTTTATGCAGCTCTGCCAATAATTTAGCATTTTCATCTGAAAATATACTTTTAATTACAGATCTCACATCGGGGTTTTGGAGAATAGAAGCAAAATTGGAAGCAACAGAACTCGGGGATTCAGTAAAGTAATTGTACATTGGCACTTTAAAAATACCATTGCATTGAGGACAGAGAAGTTTTACCTGGGGGGTATAACGGCGAAGACGGTCACATGTAACTCTATCTTGCGGTAACAAGCCCATGCAAGAATAATGAACACTTCGGTTGCATCCATCGCATGAAATTGAAATTGCTTTTTCAATAGGCGCAGTACAAACAGGACAGTTATCTGCAACAGATGTTTCAGCCATGCAAGAGGGCGAATTATTCTCAGATGTCATGGAGTAAGGTTAACCGAGCTGTCATATCTACAAAGAGTAAACAAACGAACACTGCCACCTAGCCAGATATTTGACTGTTAACTAATAATTGTTGAAAATAATAAATAACTGGTAAAATTGAATATCAAAAAGACGAAGAGGTAAATTATAATGAGATAATTCTATATTGACGCAAATTGCATATAAATCATTAGTCAAACACAAAATAAACACACTCCAAACGCCGCCCTACGGAAAATGCTGGCACTACACTAATAAGAGAGACAGGAAATAGACCAAGTTTTAATAGATGATTATTTATCAAAACGGTCAGCTAGAACATATACTGCCGTGTCATTCGACGCGTAAAATAACCAATGAATGGATAACAAATATTTAGGAAAATTTACTTACGATTTCACACCGAAAACTAACACAAATCAGAGCCAAGTGACAGACACACCACTACACTCTATCTCTATTTCTAAAATATATAACTATAGTTCAAATTCAATAAAAATCGACAAAAATACAGTTTCTAGCTAAAATTTGATGGTTTCGTTGCACTTTCCGAGCCCGTAGGGTATCTGAGTGGCTTAAAAGTACAAGAAAACACTTCAAAAGTGACGTTTCTGAAGAATTTTAACAGTTTTCTTGTATCTACGAACGCCAGAATGCATAAAATTGACCTAAACGTCTCCTTTTCCTATTCTGAGTCGATTCTGCATGCTTTAAGTGTGTTTGGTGGCTCAGAACCATCAAAAAACGTTGAAATATAGTTCAAATTCAATAAAAATCGACAAAAATACAGTTTCTAGCTAAAATTTGATGGTTTCGTTGCACTTTCCGAGCCCGTAGGGTATCTGAGTGGCTTAAAAGTACAAGAAAACACTTCAAAAGTGACGTTTCTGAAGAATTTTAACAGTTTTCTTGTATCTACGAACGCCAGAATGCATAAAATTGACCTAAACGTCTCCTTTTCCTATTCTGAGTCGATTCTGCATGCTTCAAGTGTGTTTGGTGGCTCAGAACCATCAAAAAACGTTGAAATATAGTTCAAATTCAATAAAAATCGACAAAAATACAGTTTCTAGCTAAAATTTGATGGTTTCGTTGCACTTTCCGAGCCCGTAGGGTATCTGAGTGGCTTAAAAGTACAAGAAAACACTTCAAAAGTGACGTTTCTGAAGAATTTTAACAGTTTTCTTGTATCTACGAACGCCAGAATGCATAAAATTGACCTAAACGTCTCCTTTTCCTATTCTGAGTCGATTCTGCATGCTTTAAGTGTGTTTGGTGGCTCAGAACCATCAAAAAACGTTGAAATATAGTTCAAATTCAATAAAAATCGACAAAAATACAGTTTCTAGCTAAAATTTGATGGTTTCGTTGCACTTTCCGAGCCCGTAGGGTATCTGAGTGGCTTAAAAGTACAAGAAAACACTTCAAAAGTGACGTTTCTGAAGAATTTTAACAGTTTTCTTGTATCTACGAACGCCAGAATGCATAAAATTGAAATAAACGTCTCCTTTTCCTATTCTGAGTCGATTCTGCATGCTTTAAGTGTGTTTGGTGGCTCAGAACCATCAAAAAACGTTGAAATATAGTTCAAATTCAATAAAAATCGACAAAAATACAGTTTCTAGCTAAAATTTGATGGTTTCGTTGCACGTTCCGAGCCCGTAGGGTATCTGAGTGGCTTAAAAGTACAAGAAAACACTTCAAAAGTGACGTTTCTGAAGAATTTTAACAGTTTTCTTGTATCTACGAACGCCAGAATGCATAAAATTGACCTAAACGTCTCCTTTTCCTATTCTGAGTCGATTCTGCATGCTTCAAGTGTGTTTGGTGGCTCAGAACCATCAAAAAACGTTGAAATATAGTTCAAATTCAATAAAAATCGACAAAAATACAGTTTCTAGCTAAAATTTGATGGTTTCGTTGCACTTTCCGAGCCCGTAGGGTATCTGAGTGGCTTAAAAGTACAAGAAAACACTTCAAAAGTGACGTTTCTGAAGAATTTTAACAGTTTTCTTGTATCTACGAACGCCAGAATGCATAAAATTGACCTAAACGTCTCCTTTTCCTATTCTGAGTCGATTCTGCATGCTTTAAGTGTGTTTGGTGGCTCAGAACCATCAAAAAACGTTGAAATATAGTTCAAATTCAATAAAAATCGACAAAAATACAGTTTCTAGCTAAAATTTGATGGTTTCGTTGCACTTTCCGAGCCCGTAGGGTATCTGAGTGGCTTAAAAGTACAAGAAAACACTTCAAAAGTGACGTTTCTGAAGAATTTTAACAGTTTTCTTGTATCTACGAACGCCAGAATGCATAAAATTGACCTAAACGTCTCCTTTTCCTATTCTGAGTCGATTCTGCATGCTTTAAGTGTGTTTGGTGGCTCAGAACCATCAAAAAACGTTGAAATATAGTTCAAATTCAATAAAAATCGACAAAAATACAGTTTCTAGCTAAAATTTGATGGTTTCGTTGCACTTTCCGAGCCCGTAGGGTATCTGAGTGGCTTAAAAGTACAAGAAAACACTTCAAAAGTGACGCTTCTGAAGAATCTTAACAGTTTTCTTGTATCTACGAACGCCAGAATGCATAAAATTGACCTAAACGTCTCCTTTTCCTATTCTGAGTCGATTCTGCATGCTTTAAGTGTGTTTGGTGGCTCAGAACCATCAAAAAACGTTGAAATATAGTTCAAATTCAATAAAAATCGACAAAAATACAGTTTCTAGCTAAAATTTGATGGTTTCGTTGCACTTTCCGAGCCCGTAGGGTATCTGAGTGGCTTAAAAGTACAAGAAAACACTTCAAAAGTGACGTTTCTGAAGAATTTTAACAGTTTTCTTGTATCTACGAACGCCAGAATGCATAAAATTGACCTAAACGTCTCCTTTTCCTATTCTGAGTCGATTCTGCATGCTTTAAGTGTGTTTGGTGGCTCAGAACCATCAAAAAACGTTGAAATATAGTTCAAATTCAATAAAAATCGACAAAAATACAGTTTCTAGCTAAAATTTGATGGTTTCGTTGCACTTTCCGAGCCCGTAGGGTATCTGAGTGGCTTAAAAGTACAAGAAAACACTTCAAAAGTGACGTTTCTGAAGAATTTTAACAGTTTTCTTGTATCTACGAACGCCAGAATGCATAAAATTGACCTAAACGTCTCCTTTTCCTATTCTGAGTCGATTCTGCATGCTTTAAGTGTGTTTGGTGGCTCAGAACCATCAAAAAACGTTGAAATATAGTTCAAATTCAATAAAAATCGACAAAAATACAGTTTCTAGCTAAAATTTGATGGTTTCGTTGCACTTTCCGAGCCCGTAGGGTATCTGAGTGGCTTAAAAGTACAAGAAAACACTTCAAAAGTGACGCTTCTGAAGAATCTTAACAGTTTTCTTGTATCTACGAACGCCAGAATGCATAAAATTGACCTAAACGTCTCCTTTTCCTATTCTGAGTCGATTCTGCATGCTTTAAGTGTGTTTGGTGGCTCAGAACCATCAAAAAACGTTGAAATATAGTTCAAATTCAATAAAAATCGACAAAAATACAGTTTCTAGCTAAAATTTGATGGTTTCGTTGCACTTTCCGAGCCCGTAGGGTATCTGAGTGGCTTAAAAGTACAAGAAAACACTTCAAAAGTGACGTTTCTGAAGAATTTTAACAGTTTTCTTGTATCTACGAACGCCAGAATGCATAAAATTGACCTAAACGTCTCCTTTTCCTATTCTGAGTCGATTCTGCATGCTTTAAGTGTGTTTGGTGGCTCAGAACCATCAAAAAACGTTGAAATATAGTTCAAATTCAATAAAAATCGACAAAAATACAGTTTCTAGCTAAAATTTGATGGTTTCGTTGCACTTTCCGAGCCCGTAGGGTATCTGAGTGGCTTAAAAGTACAAGAAAACACTTCAAAAGTGACGTTTCTGAAGAATTTTAACAGTTTTCTTGTATCTACGAACGCCAGAATGCATAAAATTGACCTAAACGTCTCCTTTTCCTATTCTGAGTCGATTCTGCATGCTTTAAGTGTGTTTGGTGGCTCAGAACCATCAAAAAACGTTGAAATATAGTTCAAATTCAATAAAAATCGACAAAAATACAGTTTCTAGCTAAAATTTGATGGTTTCGTTGCACTTTCCGAGCCCGTAGGGAATCTGAGTGGCTTAAAAGTACAAGAAAACACTTCAAAAGTGACGTTTCTGAAGAATTTTAACAGTTTTCTTGTATCTACGAACGCCAGAATGCATAAAATTGACCTAAACGTCTCCTTTTCCTATTCTGAGTCGATTCTGCATGCTTCAAGTGTGTTTGGTGGCTCAGAACCATCAAAAAACGTTGAAATATAGTTCAAATTCAATAAAAATCGACAAAAATACAGTTTCTAGCTAAAATTTGATGGTTTCGTTGCACTTTCCGAGCCCGTAGGGTATCTGAGTGGCTTAAAAGTACAAGAAAACACTTCAAAAGTGACGTTTCTGAAGAATTTTAACAGTTTTCTTGTATCTACGAACGCCAGAATGCATAAAATTGACCTAAACGTCTCCTTTTCCTATTCTGAGTCGATTCTGCATGCTTTAAGTGTGTTTGGTGGCTCAGAACCATCAAAAAACGTTGAAATATAGTTCAAATTCAATAAAAATCGACAAAAATACAGTTTCTAGCTAAAATTTGATGGTTTCGTTGCACTTTCCGAGCCCGTAGGGTATCTGAGTGGCTTAAAAGTACAAGAAAACACTTCAAAAGTGACGTTTCTGAAGAATTTTAACAGTTTTCTTGTATCTACGAACGCCAGAATGCATAAAATTGACCTAAACGTCTCCTTTTCCTATTCTGAGTCGATTCTGCATGCTTTAAGTGTGTTTGGTGGCTCAGAACCATCAAAAAACGTTGAAATATAGTTCAAATTCAATAAAAATCGACAAAAATACAGTTTCTAGCTAAAATTTGATGGTTTCGTTGCACTTTCCGAGCCCGTAGGGTATCTGAGTGGCTTAAAAGTACAAGAAAACACTTCAAAAGTGACGTTTCTGAAGAATTTTAACAGTTTTCTTGTATCTACGAACGCCAGAATGCATAAAATTGACCTAAACGTCTCCTTTTCCTATTCTGAATCGATTCTGCATGCTTCAAGTGTGTTTGGTGGCTCAGAACCATCAAAAAACGTTGAAATATAGTTCAAATTCAATAAAAATCGACAAAAATACAGTTTCTAGCTAAAATTTGATGGTTTCGTTGCACTTTCCGAGCCCGTAGGGTATCTGAGTGGCTTAAAAGTACAAGAAAACACTTCAAAAGTGACGTTTCTGAAGAATTTTAACAGTTTTCTTGTATCTACGAACGCCAGAATGCATAAAATTGACCTAAACGTCTCCTTTTCCTATTCTGAGTCGATTCTGCATGCTTTAAGTGTGTTTGGTGGCTCAGAACCATCAAAAAACGTTGAAATATAGTTCAAATTCAATAAAAATCGACAAAAATACAGTTTCTAGCTAAAATTTGATGGTTTCGTTGCACTTTCCGAGCCCGTAGGGTATCTGAGTGGCTTAAAAGTACAAGAAAACACTTCAAAAGTGACGTTTCTGAAGAATTTTAACAGTTTTCTTGTATCTACGAACGCCAGAATGCATAAAATTGACCTAAACGTCTCCTTTTCCTATTCTGAGTCGATTCTGCATGCTTTAAGTGTGTTTGGTGGCTCAGAACCATCAAAAAACGTTGAAATATAGTTCAAATTCAATAAAAATCGACAAAAATACAGTTTCTAGCTAAAATTTGATGGTTTCGTTGCACTTTCCGAGCCCGTAGGGTATCTGAGTGGCTTAAAAGTACAAGAAAACACTTCAAAAGTGACGCTTCTGAAGAATCTTAACAGTTTTCTTGTATCTACGAACGCCAGAATGCATAAAATTGACCTAAACGTCTCCTTTTCCTATTCTGAGTCGATTCTGCATGCTTTAAGTGTGTTTGGTGGCTCAGAACCATCAAAAAACGTTGAAATATAGTTCAAATTCAATAAAAATCGACAAAAATACAGTTTCTAGCTAAAATTTGATGGTTTCGTTGCACTTTCCGAGCCCGTAGGGTATCTGAGTGGCTTAAAAGTACAAGAAAACACTTCAAAAGTGACGTTTCTGAAGAATTTTAACAGTTTTCTTGTATCTACGAACGCCAGAATGCATAAAATTGACCTAAACGTCTCCTTTTCCTATTCTGAGTCGATTCTGCATGCTTTAAGTGTGTTTGGTGGCTCAGAACCATCAAAAAACGTTGAAATATAGTTCAAATTCAATGAAAATCGACAAAAATACAGTTTCTAGCTAAAATTTGATGGTTTCGTTGCACTTTCCGAGCCCGTAGGGTATCTGAGTGGCTTAAAAGTACAAGAAAACACTTCAAAAGTGACGTTTCTGAAGAATTTTAACAGTTTTCTTGTATCTACGAACGCCAGAATGCATAAAATTGACCTAAACGTCTCCTTTTCCTATTCTGAGTCGATTCTGCATGCTTTAAGTGTGTTTGGTGGCTCAGAACCATCAAAAAACGTTGAAATATAGTTCAAATTCAATAAAAATCGACAAAAATACAGTTTCTAGCTAAAATTTGAGGGTTTCGTTGCACTTTCCGAGCCCGTAGGGTATCTGAGTGGCTTAAAAGTACAAGAAAACACTTCAAAAGTGACGTTTCTGAAGAATTTTAACAGTTTTCTTGTATCTACGAACGCCAGAATGCATAAAATTGACCTAAACGTCTCCTTTTCCTATTCTGAGTCGATTCTGCATGCTTTAAGTGTGTTTGGTGGCTCAGAACCATCAAAAAACGTTGAAATATAGTTCAAATTCCATAAAAATCGACAAAAATTCAGTTTCTAGCTAAAATTTGATGGTTTCGTTGCACTTTCCGAGCCCGTAGGGTATCTGAGTGGCTTAAAAGTACAAGAAAACACTTCAAAAGTGACGTTTCTGAAGAATTTTAACAGTTTTCTTGTATCTACGAACGCCAGAATGCATAAAATTGACCTAAACGTCTCCTTTTCCTATTCTGAGTCGATTCTGTATGCTTTAAGTGTGTTTGGTGGCTCAGAACCATCAAAAAACGTTGAAATATAGTTCAAATTCAATAAAAATCGACAAAAATACAGTTTCTAGCTAAAATTTGATGGTTTCGTTGCACTTTCCGAGCCCGTAGGGTATCTGAGTGGCTTAAAAGTACAAGAAAACACTTCAAAAGTGACGTTTCTGAAGAATTTTAACAGTTTTCTTGTATCTACGAACGCCAGAATGCATAAAATTGACCTAAACGTCTCCTTTTCCTATTCTGAGTCGATTCTGCATGCTTTAAGTGTGTTTGGTGGCTCAGAACCATCAAAAAACGTTGAAATATAGTTCAAATTCAATAAAAATCGACAAAAATACAGTTTCTAGCTAAAATTTGATGGTTTCGTTGCACTTTCCGAGCCCGTAGGGTATCTGAGTGGCTTAAAAGTACAAGAAAACACTTCAAAAGTGACGTTTCTGAAGAATTTTAACAGTTTTCTTGTATCTACGAACGCCAGAATGCATAAAATTGACCTAAACGTCTCCTTTTCCTATTCTGAGTCGATTCTGCATGCTTTAAGTGTGTTTGGTGGCTCAGAACCATCAAAAAACGTTGAAATATAGTTCAAATTCAATAAAAATCGACAAAAATACAGTTTCTAGCTAAAATTTGATGGTTTCGTTGCACTTTCCGAGCCCGTAGGGTATCTAAGTGGCTTAAAAGTACAAGAAAACACTTCAAAAGTGACGTTTCTGAAGAATTTTAACAGTTTTCTTGTATCTACGAACGCCAGAATGCATAAAATTGACCTAAACGTCTCCTTTTCCTATTCTGAGTCGATTCTGCATGCTTTAAGTGTGTTTGCTGGCTCAGAACCATCAAAAAACGTTGAAATATAGTTCAAATTCAATAAAAATCGACAAAAATACAGTTTCTAGCTAAAATTTGATGGTTTCGTTGCACTTTCCGAGCCCGTAGGGTATCTGAGTGGCTTAAAAGTACAAGAAAACACTTCAAAAGTGACGTTTCTGAAGAATTTTAACAGTTTTCTTGTATCTACGAACGCCAGAATGCATAAAATTGACCTAAACGTCTCCTTTTCCTATTCTGAGTCGATTCTGCATGCTTTAAGTGTGTTTGGTGGCTCAGAACCATCAAAAAACGTTGAAATATAGTTCAAATTCAATAAAAATCGACAAAAATACAGTTTCTAGCTAAAATTTGATGGTTTCGTTGCACTTTCCGAGCCCGTAGGGTATCTGAGTGGCTTCTGGATTGGATTCTGGATTCTTAATTTATGGGGGCTGACCGTAGCCAGCCGGCACTTAGGCCTCGCCTTTGGGCCCATTGTACCTTCCCCAAGTCCATATCAGGGTGTTTTCCCGCTCCTCTACTCGTCAAGCCATCCAACTGCTTGAATGTACTTGAGTAATGCAGAGGGTGGAAACTCCCTGATATTTGCCATACTAGGCCAGATGTCCCCTAGTATGGATTCCCTGTAGGAGGCTAGGGCTGGACACTCACGAAGAATGTGCTCAGCTGTTTCCTCTTCTTCATTGCATCCACGACAGATTGGGTCTGTTGCTACCCCTATCGTATGTAGATGTTTGTTAAACTGGTAATGTCCCGTAAGGAATCCTACCAGTTTACGCAGTTTGTCCCTTGAAAGTGAGAGATAAAATTTTGTCAACTTACGGTCTGGTGTCGCCATACAAGCTCTACTATGCCGACAGCTGCTCAACGTCGCCCATATCTGCTCATGGCGTCTATGGGTATATTGCTTTACGAGTTCGTTCGAGAGGGCGACCGAAGGCGTGATTGCCGGTTCGGGTCCCCAGAAGGGCATACGCGCGGCTCGCTTCGCCATCTCATCTGCCCTCTCGTTTCCTTCGTTGCCACTGTGTCCTTTGATCCAACAAAGTACCACACTATTCCTCTGCGTTACATACTTTAGCGTTTGTCTGCACTCCCAAACCAGCCCGGATCGAACCATACAGCTGTCCAGGGCTAGTAGTGCAGACTTGCTGTCAGTAAGTATGCGTATTGATTTGTTGCCGATTTCACGTTCAGCAATGATTCTAGCTCCCAGCATTATTCCCATCAATTCTGTTTGTAAGACAGACGTGTGGGTGCCGAGAGGTACACTGATTTGTGCGTTCAGTTGTTCGGAGTAGATGCCGGCTCCTGAACCACTATCTGTTTTGGCACCATCGACATAGATATCTATGTCGGCTCGTCCTTCTGAATTATCACTCATTGATATTCTATATGTCTTCTCATATATTAATTTTGTGCCCATTCGGTCACAACCCATCCTCAACAAGGGTATTCTGTTGAACGCCTCCGTTAAGATCCGAGTGTGCTTCGTTGTGCGGCCTTGCTTGTTCCATACTCCCAGAGAGTGAAGTCTTAGAGACGTCGTCATTGCCGCTTCCTCTATGTAAAGGTTGAGAGGTGCTAAGCAAAGAAGAGTCTCCAGAGCCGCTGTGGGAGTGGTCCTCATTGCTCCTGTAACACTGAGACACGCCATTCTCTGAACGTGTTCAAGTTGCAGGGCTGTTGTTTTTTGTCTGGCTCTGGGCCACCAAACTAAAGCTCCATAGCACAGCATCGGTCTGACTATTGCCGTGTAGATCCAAAGGGCGATCTTGGGATTTAAACCCCACGACCTTCCCACCACCCTACGACATTGCCAGAGAGCCGAGCGTGCCTTTTCTACTTTATCATCTACATGCTTCTTCCAATTCAGTCGCCAGTCCAATACAACTCCCAGGTATTTGACTCCGTCCGAAAGTTGAAGCGTTGTGTTAAATATTTTTGGCATCTGTAGTGTGCCAATTTTCCTTTTCCTGGTGAACAGGATTAGTTTCGTCTTTTCTCCATTAACGGAGAGGGTATGTCTGTTGCACCATTCCTCGACTATTTTTACTGCAGCTTGCATTATCTCACATAATGTATCTGCGTTTTTTCCTGTTAGCAGAATGACTAGATCGTCCGCGTATCCAATTGTGTGGTAGCCAAGATCATTGAGGCGTCGTATCAGGCTGTCAACGACAGTATCCCACAGTACAGGAGAGAGAACTCCTCCCTGAGGACATCCCCTGTCTACAACAGCCTCGATCTCAGTGCCACCTACATTAATCATTACTTCCCTGTTCCTCAGCATACTGGCCACCCACCTACTTAGGGTGGGGTCCACGTCGTGCTTTCGTAGGGCTAGTTCTATGCTTTTGAAGGTCGTTTTATCAAACGCTCCTTCAATATCCAAAAACATTCCTAAGGTGAAGAGTTTGTTCTCCATCGCCCACTCTATACGGTTTACAACTGTGTGTAGGGCCGTATCGGTGGATCTTCCTTGGATGTAGGCATGTTGGTTCGGATGTAGAGGTTGCTTGCTCAAAGCAGTCTCCCGAATCTCTTTTTCGCTTAGTCTTTCTAGCGTTTTCAGCAAGAATGATGTTAAGCTAATTGGTCTGTAGGATTTAGCCAAGGTGTAATCTTGTCGTCCTGGCTTAGGTATAAAGATAACCTTTACTTTTCGCCATGCATTCGGTATGTAGCTGAAAGCCAGACACGCCCGAAGCATTGGCAACAAAATAGGGCGTAGTCTGCTCATTCCCCTCTGCAGGAGGGCGGGATAAATACCGTCAACTCCTGGAGATTTGTATGGGGAAAAGCTGTCCACTGCCCACTCCAGTCTTGCCTCCGTGACTACCTTTGCAGCCAGCGCCCAGTCCTTCGGGGAAGGTTGAGTACCGACTACATCCCTTTTGGAATGGGAGGTAGTCCGTGTGCTGCCTGGAAACATGGTCTGCAGCAAAAGTTCTGCGGACTGTTCTAAGGTGGCTGTAAAGGTGCCATCTTCTTTCTTTAGGAAACCTGGTTGATGTGTGTGGTCCTTCGAGAGAACTCTCTTCAGCCTTGCGGCCGAAGCAGTCGACGTTATGTCGCTGCAGAAGGATCTCCACGTTTCCCGTTTCCTCTTTCTTAATTCTTTTTTAAACTCTTTCCGGTGCTCTGAGTGGCTTAAAAGTACAAGAAAACACTTCAAAAGTGACGTTTCTGAAGAATTTTAACAGTTTTCTTGTATCTACGAACGCCAGAATGCATAAAATTGACCTAAACGCCTCCTTTTCCTATTCTGAGTCGATTCTGCATGCTTTAAGTGTGTTTGGTGGCTCAGAACCATCAAAAAACGTTGAAATATAGTTCAAATTCAATAAAAATCGACAAAAATACAGTTTCTAGCTAAAATTTGATGGTTTCGTTGCACTTTCCGAGCCCGTAGGGTATCTGAGTGGCTTAAAAGTACAAGAAAACACTTCAAAAGTGACGTTTCTGAAGAATTTTAACAGTTTTCTTGTATCTACGAACGCCAGAATGCATAAAATTGACCTAAACGTCTCCTTTTCCTATTCTGAGTCGATTCTGCATGCTTTAAGTGTGTTTGGTGGCTCAGAACCATCAAAAAACGTTGAAATATAGTTCAAATTCAATAAAAATCGACAAAAATACAGTTTCTAGCTAAAATTTGATGGTTTCGTTGCACTTTCCGAGCCCGTAGGGTATCTGAGTGGCTTAAAAGTACAAGAAAACACTTCAAAAGTGACGTTTCTGAAGAATTTTAACAGTTTTCTTGTATCTACGAACGCCAGAATGCATAAAATTGACCTAAACGTCTCCTTTTCCTATTCTGAGTCGATTCTGCATGCTTTAAGTGTGTTTGGTGGCTCAGAACCATCAAAAAACGTTGAAATATAGTTCAAATTCAATAAAAATCGACAAAAATACAGTTTCTAGCTAAAATTTGATGGTTTCGTTGCACTTTCCGAGCCCGTAGGGTATCTGAGTGGCTTAAAAGTACAAGAAAACACTTCAAAAGTGACGTTTTTGAAGAATTTTAACAGTTTTCTTGTATCTACGAACGCCAGAATGCATAAAATTGACCTAAACGTCTCCTTTTCCTATTCTGAGTCGATTCTGCATGCTTTAAGTGTGTTTGGTGGCTCAGAACCATCAAAAAACGTTGAAATATAGTTCAAATTCAATAAAAATCGACAAAAATACAGTTTCTAGCTAAAATTTGATGGTTTCGTTGCACTTTCCGAGCCCGTAGGGTATCTGAGTGGCTTAAAAGTACAAGAAAACACTTCAAAAGTGACGTTTCTGAAGAATTTTAACAGTTTTCTTGTATCTACGAACGCCAGAATGCATAAAATTGACCTAAACGTCTCCTTTTCCTATTCTGAGTCGATTCTGCATGCTTTAAGTGTGTTTGGTGGATCAGAACCATCAAAAAACGTTGAAATATAGTTCAAATTCAATAAAAATCGACAAAAATACAGTTTCTAGCTAAAATTTGATGGTTTCGTTGCACTTTCCGAGCCCGTAGGGTATCTGAGTGGCTTAAAAGTACAAGAAAACACTTCAAAAGTGACGTTTCTGAAGAATTTTAACAGTTTTCTTGTATCTACGAACGCCAGAATGCATAAAATTGACCTAAACGTCTCCTTTTCCTATTCTGAGTCGATTCTGCATGCTTTAAGTGTGTTTGGTGGCTCAGAACCATCAAAAAACGTTGAAATATAGTTCAAATTCAATAAAAATCGACAAAAATACAGTTTCTAGCTAAAATTTGATGGTTTCGTTGCACTTTCCGAGCCCGTAGGGTATCTGAGTGGCTTAAAAGTACAAGAAAACACTTCAAAAGTGACGTTTCTGAAGAATTTTAACAGTTTTCTTGTATCTACGAACGCCAGAATGCATAAAATTGACCTAAACGTCTCCTTTTCCTATTCTGAGTCGATTCTGCATGCTTTAAGTGTGTTTGGTGGCTCAGAACCATCAAAAAACGTTGAAATATAGTTCAAATTCAATAAAAATCGACAAAAATACAGTTTCTAGCTAAAATTTGATGGTTTCGTTGCACTTTCCGAGCCCGTAGGGTATCTGAGTGGCTTAAAAGTACAAGAAAACACTTCAAAAGTGACGTTTCTGAAGAATTTTAACAGTTTTCTTGTATCTACGAACGCCAGAATGCATAAAAAAACACTTCAAAAGTGACATTTCTGAAGAATTTTAACAGTTTTCTTGTATCTACGAACGCCAGAATGCATAAAATTGACCTAAACGTCTCCTTTTCCTATTCTGAGTCGATTCTGCATGCTTTAAGTGTGTTTGGTGGCTCAGAACCATCAAAAAACGTTGAAATATAGTTCAAATTCAATAAAAATCGACAAAAATACAGTTTCTAGCTAAAATTTGATGGTTTCGTTGCACTTTCCGAGCCCGTAGGGTATCTGAGTGGCTTAAAAGTACAAGAAAACACTTCAAAAGTGACGTTTCTGAAGAATTTTAACAGTTTTCTTGTATCTACGAACGCCAGAATGCATAAAAAAACACTTCAAAAGTGACATTTCTGAAGAATTTTAACAGTTTTCTTGTATCTACGAACGCCAGAATGCATAAAATTGACCTAAACGTCTCCTTTTCCTATTCTGAGTCGATTCTGCATGCTTTAAGTGTGTTTGGTGGCTCAGAACCATCAAAAAACGTTGAAATATAGTTCAAATTCAATAAAAATCGACAAAAATACAGTTTCTAGCTAAAATTTGATGGTTTCGTTGCACTTTCTGAGCCCGTAGGGTATCTGAGTGGCTTAAAAGTACAAGAAAACACTTCAAAAGTGACGTTTCTGAAGAATTTTAACAGTTTTCTTGTATCTACGAACGCCAGAATGCATAAAATTGACCTAAACGCCTCCTTTTCCTATTCTGAGTCGATTCTGCATGTTTTAAGTGTGTTTGGTGGCTCAGAACCATCAAAAAACGTTGAAATATAGTTCAAATTCAATAAAAATCGACAAAAATACAGTTTCTAGCTTAAATTTGATGGTTTCGTTGCACTTTCCGAGCCCGTAGGGTATCTGAGTGGCTGAAAAGTACAAGAAAACACTTCAAAAGTGACGTTTCTGAAGAATTTTAACAGTTTTCTTGTATCTACGAACGCCAGAATGCATAAAATTGACCTAAACGTCTCCTTTTCCTATTCTGAGTCGATTCTGCATGCTTTAAGTGTGTTTGGTGGCTCAGAACCATCAAAAAACGTTGAAATATAGTTCAAATTCAATAAAAATCGACAAAAATACAGTTTCTAGCTAAAATTTGATGGTTTCGTTGCACTTTCCGAGCCCGTAGGGTTTCTGAGTGGCTTAAAAGTACAAGAAAACACTTCAAAAGTGACGTTTCTGAAGAATTTTAACAGTTTTCTTGTATCTACGAACGCCAGAATGCATAAAATTGACCTAAACGTCTCCTTTTCCTATTCTGAGTCGATTCTGCATGCTTTAAGTGTGTTTGGTGGCTCAGAACCATCAAAAAACGTTGAAATATAGTTCAAATTCAATAAAAATCGACAAAAATACAGTTTCTAGCTAAAATTTGATGGTTTCGGTGCACTTTCCGAGCCCGTAGGGTATCTGAGTGGCTTAAAAGTACAAGAAAACACTTCAAAAGTGACGTTTCTGAAGAATTTTAACAGTTTTCTTGTATCTACGAACGCCAGAATGCATAAAATTGACCTAAACATCTCCTTTTCCTATTCTGAGTCGATTCTGCATGCTTTAAGTGTGTTTGGTGGCTCAGAACCATCAAAAAACGTTGAAATATAGTTCAAATTCAATAAAAATCGACAAAAATACAGTTTCTAGCTAAAATTTGATGGTTTCGTTGCACTTTCCGAGCCCGTAGGGTATCTGAGTGGCTTAAAAGTACAAGAAAACACTTCAAAAGTGACGTTTCTGAAGAATTTTAACAGTTTTCTTGTATCTACGAACGCCAGAATGCATAAAATTGACCTAAACGTCTCCTTTTCCTATTCTGAGTCGATTCTGCATGCTTTAAGTGTGTTTGGTGGCTCAGAACCATCAAAAAACGTTGAAATATAGTTCAAATTCAATAAAAATCGACAAAAATACAGTTTCTAGCTAAAATTTGATGGTTTCGTTGCACTTTCCGAGCCCGTAGGGTATCTGAGTGGCTTAAAAGTACAAGAAAACACTTCAAAAGTGACGTTTTTGAAGAATTTTAACAGTTTTCTTGTATCTACGAACGCCAGAATGCATAAAATTGACCTAAACGTCTCCTTTTCCTATTCTGAGTCGATTCTGCATGCTTTAAGTGTGTTTGGTGGCTCAGAACCATCAAAAAACGTTGAAATATAGTTCAAATTCAATAAAAATCGACAAAAATACAGTTTCTAGCTAAAATTTGATGGTTTCGTTGCACTTTCCGAGCCCGTAGGGTATCTGAGTGGCTTAAAAGTACAAGAAAACACTTCAAAAGTGACGTTTCTGAAGAATTTTAACAGTTTTCTTGTATCTACGAACGCCAGAATGCATAAAAAAACACTTCAAAAGTGACATTTCTGAAGAATTTTAACAGTTTTCTTGTATCTACGAACGCCAGAATGCATAAAATTGACCTAAACGTCTCCTTTTCCTATTCTGAGTCGATTCTGCATGCTTTAAGTGTGTTTGGTGGCTCAGAACCATCAAAAAACGTTGAAATATAGTTCAAATTCAATAAAAATCGACAAAAATACAGTTTCTAGCTAAAATTTGATGGTTTCGTTGCACTTTCCGAGCCCGTAGGGTATCTGAGTGGCTTAAAAGTACAAGAAAACACTTCAAAAGTGACGTTTCTGAAGAATTTTAACAGTTTTCTTGTATCTACGAACGCCAGAATGCATAAAAAAACACTTCAAAAGTGACATTTCTGAAGAATTTTAACAGTTTTCTTGTATCTACGAACGCCAGAATGCATAAAATTGACCTAAACGTCTCCTTTTCCTATTCTGAGTCGATTCTGCATGCTTTAAGTGTGTTTGGTGGCTCAGAACCATCAAAAAACGTTGAAATATAGTTCAAATTCAATAAAAATCGACAAAAATACAGTTTCTAGCTAAAATTTGATGGTTTCGTTGCACTTTCTGAGCCCGTAGGGTATCTGAGTGGCTTAAAAGTACAAGAAAACACTTCAAAAGTGACGTTTCTGAAGAATTTTAACAGTTTTCTTGTATCTACGAACGCCAGAATGCATAAAATTGACCTAAACGCCTCCTTTTCCTATTCTGAGTCGATTCTGCATGTTTTAAGTGTGTTTGGTGGCTCAGAACCATCAAAAAACGTTGAAATATAGTTCAAATTCAATAAAAATCGACAAAAATACAGTTTCTAGCTTAAATTTGATGGTTTCGTTGCACTTTCCGAGCCCGTAGGGTATCTGAGTGGCAGAAAAGTACAAGAAAACACTTCAAAAGTGACGTTTCTGAAGAATTTTAACAGTTTTCTTGTATCTACGAACGCCAGAATGCATAAAATTGACCTAAACGTCTCCTTTTCCTATTCTGAGTCGATTCTGCATGCTTTAAGTGTGTTTGGTGGCTCAGAACCATCAAAAAACGTTGAAATATAGTTCAAATTCAATAAAAATCGACAAAAATACAGTTTCTAGCTAAAATTTGATGGTTTCGTTGCACTTTCCGAGCCCGTAGGGTTTCTGAGTGGCTTAAAAGTACAAGAAAACACTTCAAAAGTGACGTTTCTGAAGAATTTTAACAGTTTTCTTGTATCTACGAACGCCAGAATGCATAAAATTGACCTAAACGTCTCCTTTTCCTATTCTGAGTCGATTCTGCATGCTTTAAGTGTGTTTGGTGGCTCAGAACCATCAAAAAACGTTGAAATATAGTTCAAATTCAATAAAAATCGACAAAAATACAGTTTCTAGCTAAAATTTGATGGTTTCGGTGCACTTTCCGAGCCCGTAGGGTATCTGAGTGGCTTAAAAGTACAAGAAAACACTTCAAAAGTGACGTTTCTGAAGAATTTTAACAGTTTTCTTGTATCTACGAACGCCAGAATGCATAAAATTGACCTAAACATCTCCTTTTCCTATTCTGAGTCGATTCTGCATGCTTTAAGTGTGTTTGGTGGCTCAGAACCATCAAAAAACGTTGAAATATAGTTCAAATTCAATAAAAATCGACAAAAATACAGTTTCTAGCTAAAATTTGATGGTTTCGTTGCACTTTCCGAGCCCGTAGGGTATCTGAGTGGCTTAAAAGTACAAGAAAACACTTCAAAAGTGACGTTTCTGAAGAATTTTAACAGTTTTCTTGTATCTACGAACGCCAGAATGCATAAAATTGACCTAAACGTCTCCTTTTCCTATTCTGAGTCGATTCTGCATGCTTTAAGTGTGTTTGGTGGCTCAGAACCATCAAAAAACGTTGAAATATAGTTCAAATTCAATAAAAATCGACAAAAATACAGTTTCTAGCTAAAATTTGATGGTTTCGTTGCACTTTCCGAGCCCGTAGGGTATCTGAGTGGCTTAAAAGTACAAGAAAACACTTCAAAAGTGACGTTTTTGAAGAATTTTAACAGTTTTCTTGTATCTACGAACGCCAGAATGCATAAAATTGACCTAAACGTCTCCTTTTCCTATTCTGAGTCGATTCTGCATGCTTTAAGTGTGTTTGGTGGCTCAGAACCATCAAAAAACGTTGAAATATAGTTCAAATTCAATAAAAATCGACAAAAATACAGTTTCTAGCTAAAATTTGATGGTTTCGTTGCACTTTCCGAGCCCGTAGGGTATCTGAGTGGCTTAAAAGTACAAGAAAACACTTCAAAAGTGACGTTTCTGAAGAATTTTAACAGTTTTCTTGTATCTACGAACGCCAGAATGCATAAAATTGACCTAAACGTCTCCTTTTCCTATTCTGAGTCGATTCTGCATGCTTTAAGTGTGTTTGGTGGCTCAGAACCATCAAAAAACGTTGAAATATAGTTCAAATTCAATAAAAATCGACAAAAATACAGTTTCTAGCTAAAATTTGATGGTTTCGTTGCACTTTCCGAGCCCGTAGGGTATCTGAGTGGCTTAAAAGTACAAGAAAACACTTCAAAAGTGACGTTTCTGAAGAATTTTAACAGTTTTCTTGTATCTACGAACGCCAGAATGCATAAAATTGACCTAAACATCTCCTTTTCCTATTCTGAGTCGATTCTGCATGCTTTAAGTGTGTTTGGTGGCTCAGAACCATCAAAAAACGTTGAAATATAGTTCAAATTCAATAAAAATCGACAAAAATACAGTTTCTAGCTAAAATTTGATGGTTTCGTTGCACTTTCCGAGCCCGTAGGGTATCTGAGTGGCTTAAAAGTACAAGAAAACACTTCAAAAGTGACGTTTCTGAAGAATTTTAACAGTTTTCTTGTATCTACGAACGCCAGAATGCATAAAATTGACCTAAACGTCTCCTTTTCCTATTCTGAGTCGATTCTGCATGCTTTAAGTGTGTTTGGTGGCTCAGAACCATCAAAAAACGTTGAAATATAGTTCAAATTCAATAAAAATCGACAAAAATACAGTTTCTAGCTAAAATTTGATGGTTTCGTTGCACTTTCCGAGCCCGTAGGGTATCTGAGTGGCTTAAAAGTACAAGAAAACACTTCAAAAGTGACGTTTCTGAAGAATTTTAACAGTTTTCTTGTATCCACGAACGCCAGAATGCATAAAATTGACCTAAACGTCTCCTTTTCCTATTCTGAGTCGATTCTGCATGCTTTAAGTGTGTTTGGTGGCTCAGAACCATCAAAAAACGTTGAAATATAGTTCAAATTCAATAAAAATCGACAAAAATACAGTTTCTAGCTAAAATTTGATGGTTTCGTTGCACTTTCCGAGCCCGTAGGGTATCTGAGTGGCTTAAAAGTACAAGAAAACACTTCAAAAGTGACGTTTCTGAAGAATTTTAACAGTTTTCTTGTATCTACGAACGCCAGAATGCATAAAAAAACACTTCAAAAGTGACATTTCTGAAGAATTTTAACAGTTTTCTTGTATCTACGAACGCCAGAATGCATAAAATTGACCTAAACGTCTCCTTTTCCTATTCTGAGTCGATTCTGCATGCTTTAAGTGTGTTTGGTGGCTCAGAACCATCAAAAAACGTTGAAATATAGTTCAAATTCAATAAAAATCGACAAAAATACAGTTTCTAGCTAAAATTTGATGGTTTCGTTGCACTTTCTGAGCCCGTAGGGTATCTGAGTGGCTTAAAAGTACAAGAAAACACTTCAAAAGTGACGTTTCTGAAGAATTTTAACAGTTTTCTTGTATCTACGAACGCCAGAATGCATAAAATTGACCTAAACGCCTCCTTTTCCTATTCTGAGTCGATTCTGCATGCTTTAAGTGTGTTTGGTGGCTCAGAACCATCAAAAAACGTTGAAATATAGTTCAAATTCAATAAAAATCGACAAAAATACAGTTTCTAGCTAAAATTTGATGGTTTCGTTGCACTTTCCGAGCCCGTAGGGTATCTGAGTGGCTTAAAAGTACAAGAAAACACTTCCAAAGTGACGTTTCTGAAGAATTTTAACAGTTTTCTTGTATCTACGAACGCCAGAATGCATAAAATCGACCTAAACGTCTCCTTTTCCTATTCTGAGTCGATTCTGCATGTTTTAAGTGTGTTTGGTGGCTCAGAACCATCAAAAAACGTTGAAATATAGTTCAAATTCAATAAAAATCGACAAAAATACAGTTTCTAGCTAAAATTTGATGGTTTCGTTGCACTTTCCGAGCCCGTAGGGTATCTGAGTGGCTGAAAAGTACAAGAAAACACTTCAAAAGTGACGTTTCTGAAGAATTTTAACAGTTTTCTTGTATCTACGAACGCCAGAATGCATAAAATTGACCTAAACGTCTCCTTTTCCTATTCTGAGTCGATTCTGCATGCTTCAAGTGTGTTTGGTGGCTCAGAACCATCAAAAAACGTTGAAATATAGTTCAAATTCAATAAAAATCGACAAAAATACAGTTTCTAGCTAAAATTTGATGGTTTCGTTGCACTTTCCGAGCCCGTAGGGTATCTGAGTGGCTTAAAAGTACAAGAAAACACTTCAAAAGTGACGTTTCTGAAGAATTTTAACAGTTTTCTTGTATCTACGAACGCCAGAATGCATAAAATTGACCTAAACGTCTCCTTTTCCTATTCTGAGTCGATTCTGCATGCTTTAAGTGTGTTTGGTGGCTCAGAACCATCAAAAAACGTTGAAATATAGTTCAAATTCAATAAAAATCGACAAAAATACAGTTTCTAGCTAAAATTTGATGGTTTCGTTGCACTTTCCGAGCCCGTAGGGTATCTGAGTGGCTTAAAAGTACAAGAAAACACTTCAAAAGTGACGTTTCTGAAGAATTTTAACAGTTTTCTTGTATCTACGAACGCCAGAATGCATAAAATTGACCTAAACTTCTCCTTTTCCTATTCTGAGTCGATTCTGCATGCTTTAAGTGTGTTTGGTGGCTCAGAACCATCAAAAAACGTTGAAATATAGTCCAAATTCAATAAAAATCGACAAAAATACAGTTTCTAGCTAAAATTTGATGGTTTCGTTGCACTTTCCGAGCCCGTAGGGTATCTGAGTGGCTTAAAAGTACAAGAAAACACTTCAAAAGTGACGTTTCTGAAGAATTTTAACAGTTTTCTTGTATCTACGAACGCCAGAATGCATAAAATTGACCTAAACGTCTCCTTTTCCTATTCTGAGTCGATTCTGCATGCTTTAAGTGTGTTTGGTGGCTCAGAACCATCAAAAAACGTTGAAATATAGTTCAAATTCAATAAAAATCGACAAAAATACAGTTTCTAGCTAAAATTTGATGGTTTCGTTGCACTTTCCGAGCCCGTAGGATATCTGAGTGGCTTAAAAGTACAAGAAAACACTTCAAAAGTGACGTTTCTGAAGAATTTTAACAGTTTTCTTGTATCTACGAACGCCAGAATGCATAAAATTGACCTAAACGTCTCCTTTTCCTATTCTGAGTCGATTCTGCATGCTTTAAGTGTGTTTGGTGGCTCAGAACCATCAAAAAACGTTGAAATATAGTTCAAATTCAATAAAAATCGACAAAAATACAGTTTCTAGCTAAAATTTGATGGTTTCGTTGCACTTTCCGAGCCCGTAGGGTATCTGAGTGGCTTAAAAGTACAAGAAAACACTTAAAAAGTGACGTTTCTGAAGAATTTTAACAGTTTTCTTGTATCTACGAACGCCAGAATGCATAAAATTGACCTAAACGTCTCCTTTTCCTATTCTGAGTCGATTCTGCATGCTTTAAGTGTGTTTGGTGGCTCAGAACCATCAAAAAACGTTGAAATATAGTTCAAATTCAATAAAAATCCACAAAAATACAGTTTCTAGCTAAAATTTGATGGTTTCGTTGCACTTTCCGAGCCCGTAGGATATCTGAGTGGCTTAAAAGTACAAGAAAACACTTCAAAAGTGACGTTTCTGAAGAATTTTAACAGTTTTCTTGTATCTACGAACGCCAGAATGCATAAAATTGACCTAAACGTCTCCTTTTCCTATTCTGAGTCGATTCTGCATGCTTTAAGTGTGTTTGGTGGCTCAGAACCATCAAAAAACGTTGAAATATAGTTCAAATTCAATAAAAATCGACAAATATACAGTTTCTAGCTAAAATTTGATGGTTTCGTTGCACTTTCCGAGCCCGTAGGGTATCTGAGTAGCTTAAAAGTACAAGAAAACACTTCAAAAGTGACGTTCCTGAAGAATTTTAACAGTTTTCTTGTATCTACGAACGCCAGAATGCATAAAATTGACCTAAACATCTCCTTTTCCTATTCTGAGTCGATTCTGCATGCTTTAAGTGTGTTTGGTGGCTCAGAACCATCAAAAAACGTTGAAATATAGTTCAAATTCAATAAAAATCGACAAAAATACAGTTTCTAGCTAAAATTTGATTGTTTCGTTGCACTTTCCGAGCCCGTAGGGTATCTGAGTGGCTTAAAAGTACAAGAAAACACTTCAAAAGTGTCGTTTCTGAAGAATTTTAACAGTTTTCTTGTATCTACGAACGCCAGAATGCATAAAATTGACCTAAACGTCTCCTTTTCCTATTCTGAGTCGATTCTGCATGCTTTAAGTGTGTTTGGTGGCTCAGAACCATCAAAAAACGTTGAAATATAGTTCAAATTCAATAAAAATCGACAAAAATACAGTTTCTAGCTAAAATTTGATGGTTTCGTTGCACTTTCCGAGCGCGTAAGGTATCTGAGTGGCTTAAAAGTACAAGAAAACGCTTCAAAAGTGACGTTTCTGAAGAATTTTAACAGTTTTCTTGTATCTACGAACGCCAGAGTGCATAAAATTGACCTAAACGTCTCCTTTTCCTATTCTGAGTCGATTCTGCATGCTTTAAGTGTGTTTGGTGGCTCAGAACCATCAAAAAACGTTGAAATATAGTTCAAATTCAATAAAAATCGACAAAAATACAGTTTCTAGCTAAAATTTGATGGTTTCGTTGCACTTTCCGAGCCCGTAGGGTATCTGAGTGGCTTAAAAGTACAAGAAAACACTTCAAAAGTGACGTTTCTGAAGAATTTTAACAGTTTTCTTGTATCTACGAACGCCAGAATGCATAAAATTGACCTAAACGTCTCCTTTTCCTATTCTGAGTCGATTCTGCATGCTTTAAGTGTGTTTGGTGGCTCAGAACCATCAAAAAACGTTGAAATATAGTTCAAATTCAATAAAAATCGACAAAAATACAGTTTCTAGCTAAAATTTGATGGTTTCGTTGCACTTTCCGAGCCCGTAGGGTATCTGAGTGGCTTAAAAGTACAAGAAAACACTTCAAAAGTGACGTTTCTGAAGAATTTTAACAGTTTTCTTGTATCTACGAACGCCAGAATGCATAAAATTGACCTAAACTTCTCCTTTTCCTATTCTGAGTCGATTCTGCATGCTTTAAGTGTGTTTGGTGGCTCAGAACCATCAAAAAACGTTGAAATATAGTTCAAATTCAATAAAAATCGACAAAAATACAGTTTCTAGCTAAAATTTGATGGTTTCGTTGCACTTTCCGAGCCCGTAGGGTATCTGAGTGGCTTAAAAGTACAAGAAAACACTTCAAAAGTGACGTTTCTGAAGAATTTTAACAGTTTTCTTGTATCTACGAACGCCAGAATGCATAAAATTGACCTAAACGTCTCCTTTTCCTATTCTGAGTCGATTCTGCATGCTTTAAGTGTGTTTGGTGGCTCAGAACCATCAAAAAACGTTGAAATATAGTTCAAATTCAATAAAAATCGACAAAAATACAGTTTCTAGCTAAAATTTGATGGTTTCGTTGCACTTTCCGAGCCCGTAGGGTATCTGAGTGGCTTAAAAGTACAAGAAAACACTTCAAAAGTGACGTTTCTGAAGAATTTTAACAGTTTTCTTGTATCTACGAACGCCAGAATGCATAAAATTGACCTAAACGTCTCCTTTTCCTATTCTGAGTCGATTCTGCATGCTTTAAGTGTGTTTGGTGGCTCAGAACCATCAAAAAACGTTGAAATATAGTTCAAATTCAATAAAAATCGACAAAAATACAGTTTCTAGCTAAAATTTGATGGTTTCGTTGCACTTTCCGAGCCCGTAGGGTATCTGAGTGGCCTAAAAGTACAAGAAAACACTTCAAAAGTGACGTTTCTGAAGAATTTTAACAGTTTTCTTGTATCTACGAACGCCAGAATGCATAAAATTGACCTAAACGTCTCCTTTTCCTATTCTGAGTCGATTCTGCATGCTTTAAGTGTGTTTGGTGGCTCAGAACCATCAAAAAACGTTGAAATATAGTTCAAATTCAATAAAAATCGACAAAAATACAGTTTCTAGCTAAAATTTGATGGTTTCGTTGCACTTTCCGAGCCCGTAGGGTATCTGAGTGGCTTAAAAGTACAAGAAAACACTTCAAAAGTGACGTTTCTGAAGAATTTTAACAGTTTTCTTGTATCTACGAACGCCAGAATGCATAAAATTGACCTAAACGTCTCCTTTTCCTATTCTGAGTCGATTCTGCATGCTTTAAGTGTGTTTGGTGGCTCAGAACCATCAAAAAACGTTGAAATATAGTTCAAATTCAATAAAAATCGACAAAAATACAGTTTCTAGCTAAAATTTGATGGTTTCGTTGCACTTTCCGAGCCCGTAGGGTATCTGAGTGGCTTAAAAGTACAAGAAAACACTTCAAAAGTGACGTTTCTGAAGAATTTTAACAGTTTTCTTGTATCTACGAACGCCAGAATGCATAAAATTGACCTAAACGTCTCCTTTTCCTATTCTGAGTCGATTCTGCATGCTTTAAGTGTGTTTGGTGGCTCAGAACCATCAAAAAACGTTGAAATATAGTTCAAATTCAATAAAAATCGACAAAAATACAGTTTCTAGCTAAAATTTGATGGTTTCGTTGCACTTTCCGAGCCCGTAGGGTATCTGAGTGGCTTAAAAGTACAAGAAAACACTTCAAAAGTGACGTTTCTGAAGAATTTTAACAGTTTTCTTGTATCTACGAACGCCAGAATGCATAAAATTGACCTAAACGTCTCCTTTTCCTATTCTGAGTCGATTCTGCATGCTTTAAGTGTGTTTGGTGGCTCAGAACCATCAAAAAACGTTGAAATATAGTTGAAATTCAATAAAAATCGACAAAAATACAGTTTCTAGCTAAAATTTGATGGTTTCGTTGCACTTTCCGAGCCCGTAGGGTATCTGAGTGGCTTAAAAGTACAAGAAAACACTTCAAAAGTGACGTTTCTGAAGAATTTTAACAGTTTTCTTGTATCTACGAACGCCAGAATGCATAAAATTGACCTAAACGTCTCCTTTTCCTATTCTGAGTCGATTCTGCATGCTTTAAGTGTGTTTGGTGGCTCAGAACCATCAAAAAACGTTGAAATATAGTTCAAATTCAATAAAAATCGACAAAAATACAGTTTCTAGCTAAAATTTGATGGTTTCGTTGCACTTTCCGAGCCCGTAGGGTATCTGAGTGGCTTAAAAGTACAAGAAAACACTTCAAAAGTGACGTTTCTGAAGAATTTTAACAGTTTTCTTGTATCTACGAACGCCAGAATGCATAAAATTGACCTAAACGTCTCCTTTTCCTATTCTGAGTCGATTCTGCATGCTTTAAGTGTGTTTGGTGGCTCAGAACCATCAAAAAACGTTGAAATATAGTTCAAATTCAATAAAAATCGACAAAAATACAGTTTCTAGCTAAAATTTGATGGTTTCGTTGCACTTTCCGAGCCCGTAGGGTATCTGAGTGGCTTAAAAGTACAAGAAAACACTTCAAAAGTGACGTTTCTGAAGAATTTTAACAGTTTTCTTGTATCTACGAACGCCAGAATGCATAAAATTGACCTAAACGTCTCCTTTTCCTATTCTGAGTCGATTCTGCATGCTTTAAGTGTGTTTGGTGGCTCAGAACCATCAAAAATCGTTGAAATATAGTTCAAATTCAATAAAAATCGACAAAAAAACAGTTTCTAGCTAAAATTTGATGGTTTCGTTGCACTTTCCGAGCCCGTAGGGTATCTGAGTGGCTTAAAAGTACAAGAAAACACTTCAAAAGTGACGTTTCTGAAGAATTTTAACAGTTTTCTTGTATCTACGAACGCCAGAATGCATAAAATTGACCTAAACGTCTCCTTTTCCTATTCTGAGTCGATTCTGCATGCTTTAAGTGTGTTTGGTGGCTCAGAACCATCAAAAAACGTTGAAATATAGTTCAAATTCAATAAAAATCGACAAAAATACAGTTTCTAGCTAAAATTTGATGGTTTCGTTGCATTTTCCGAGCCCGTAGGGTATCTGAGTGGCTTAAAAGAACAAGAAAACACTTCAAAAGTGACGTTTCTGAAGAATTTTAACAGTTTTCTTGTATCTACGAACGCCAGAATGCATAAAATTGACCTAAACGTCTCCTTTTCCTATTCTGAGTCGATTCTGCATGCTTTAAGTGTGTTTGGTGGCTCAGAACCATCAAAAAACGTTGAAATATAGTTCAAATTCAATAAAAATCGACAAAAATACAGTTTCTAGCTAAAATTTGATGGTCTCGTTGCACTTTCCGAGCCCGTAGGGTATCTGAGTGGCTTAAAAGTACAAGAAAACACTTCAAAAGTGACGTTTCTGAAGAATTTTAACAGTTTTCTTGTATCTACGAACGCCAGAATGCATAAAATTGACCTAAACGTCTCCTTTTCCTATTCTGAGTCGATTCTGCATGCTTTAAGTGTGTTTGGTGGCTCAGAACCATCAAAAAACGTTGAAATATAGTTCAAATTCAATAAAAATCGACAAAAATACAGTTTCTAGCTAAAATTTGATGGTTTCGTTGCACTTTCCGAGCCCGTAGGGTATCTGAGTGGCTTAAAAGTACAAGAAAACACTTCAAAAGTGACGTTTCTGAAGAATTTTAACAGTTTTCTTGTATCTACGAACGCCAGAATGCATAAATTTGACCTAAACGTCTCCTTTTCCTATTCTGAGTCGATTCTGCATGCTTTAAGTGTGTTTGGTGGCTCAGAACCATCAAAAAACGTTGAAATATAGTTCAAATTCAATAAAAATCGACAAAAATACAGTTTCTAGCTAAAATTTGATGGTTTCGTTGCACTTTCCGAGCCCGTAGGGTATCTGAGTGGCTTAAAAGTACAAGAAAACACTTCAAAAGTGACGTTTCTGAAGAATTTTAACAGTTTTCTTGTATCTACGAACGCCAGAATGCATAAAATTGACCTAAACGTCTCCTTTTCCTATTCTGAGTCGATTCTGCATGCTTTAAGTGTGTTTGGTGGCTCAGAACCATCAAAAAACGTTCAAATATAGTTCAAATTCAATAAAAATCGACAAAAATACAGTTTCTAGCTAAAATTTGATGGTTTCGTTGCACTTTCCGAGCCCGTAGGGTATCTGAGTGGCTTAAAAGTACAAGAAAACACTTCAAAAGTGACGTTTCTGAAGAATTTTAACAGTTTTCTTGTATCTACGAACGCCAGAATGCATAAAATTGACCTAAACGTCTCCTTTTCCTATTCTGAGTCGATTCTGCATGCTTTAAGTGTGTTTGGTGGCTCAGAACCATCAAAAAACGTTGAAATATAGTTCAAATTCAATAAAAATCGACAAAAATACAGTTTCTAGCTAAAATTTGATGGTTTCGTTGCACTTTCCGAGCCCGTAGGGTATCTGAGTGGCTTAAAAGTCCAAGAAAACACTTCAAAAGTGTCGTTTCTGAAGAATTTTAACAGTTTTCTTGTATCTACGAACGCCAGAATGCATAAAATTGACCTAAACGTCTCCGTTTCCTATTCTGAGTCGATTCTGCATGCTTTAAGTGTGTTTGGTGGCTCAGAACCATCAAAAAACGTTGAAATATAGTTCAAATTCAATAAAAATCGACAAAAATACAGTTTCTAGCTAAAATTTGATGGTTTCGTTGCACTTTCCGAGCCCGTAGGGTATCTGAGTGGCTTAAAAGTCCAAGAAAACACTTCAAAAGTGTCGTTTCTGAAGAATTTTAACAGTTTTCTTGTATCTACGAACGCCAGAATGCATAAAATTGACCTAAACGTCTCCGTTTCCTATTCTGAGTCGATTCTGCATGCTTTAAGTGTGTTTGGTGGCTCAGAACCATCAAAAAACGTTGAAATATAGTTCAAATTCAATAAAAATCGACAAAAATACAGTTTCTAGCTAAAATTTGATGGTTTCGTTGCACTTTCCGAGCCCGTTGAGTATCTGAGTGGCTTAAAAGTACAAGAAAACACTTCAAAAGTGACGTTTCTGAAGAATTTTAACAGTTTTCTTGTATCTACGAACGCCAGAATGCATAAAATTGACCTAAACGTCTCCTTTTCCTATTCTGATTCGATTCTGCATGCTTTCAGTGTGTTTGGTTGCTCAGAACCATCAAAAAACGTTGAAATATAGTTCAAATTCAATAAAAATCGACAAAAATACAGTTTCTAGCTAAAATTTGATAGTTTCGTTGCACTTTCCGAGCCCGTAGGGTATCTGAGTGGCTTAAAAGTACAAGAAAACACTTCAAAAGTGACGTTTCTGAAGAATTTTAACAGTTTTCTTGTATCTACGAACGTCAGAATGCATAAAATTGACCTAAACGTCTCCTTTTCCTATTCTGAGTCAATTCTGCATGCTTTAAGTGTGTTTGGTGGCTCAGAACCATCAAAAAACGTTGAAATATAGTTCAAATTCAATAAAAATCGACAAAAATACAGTTTCTAGCTAAAATTTGATGGTTTCGTTGCACTTTCCGAGCCCGTAGGGTATCTGAGTGGCTTAAAAGTACAAGAAAACACTTCAAAACTGACGTTTCTGAAGAATTTTAACAGTTTTCTTGTATCTACGAACGCCAGAATGCATAAAATTGACCTAAACGTCTCCTTTTCCTATTCTGAGTCGATTCTGCATGCTTTAAGTGTGTTTGGTGGCTCAGAACCATCAAAAAACGTTGAAATATAGTTCAAATTCAATAAAAATCGACAAAAATACAGTTTCTAGCTAAAATTTGATGGTTTCGTTGCACTTTCCGAGCCCGTAGGGTATCTGAGTGGCTTAAAAGTACAAGAAAACACTTCAAAAGTGACGTTTCTGAAGAATTTTAACAGTTTTCTTGTATCTACGAACGCCAGAATGCATAAAATTGACCTAAACGTCTCCTTTTCCTATTCTGAGTCGATTCTGCATGCTTTAAGTGTGTTTGGTGGCTCAGAACCATCAAAAAACGTTGAAATATAGTTCAAATTCAATAAAAATCGACAAAAATACAGTTTCTAGCTAAAATTTGATGGTTTCGTTGCACTTTCCGAGCCCGTAGGGTATCTGAGTGGCTTAAAAGTACAAGAAAACACTTCAAAAGTGACGTTTCTGAAGAATTTTAACAGTTTTCTTGTATCTACGAACGCCAGAATGCATAAAATTGACCTAAACGTCTCCTTTTCCTATTCTGAGTCGATTCTGCATGCTTTAAGTGTGTTTGGTGGCTCAGAACCATCAAAAAACGTTGGAATATAGTTCAAATTCAATAAAAATCGACAAAAATACAGTTTCTAGCTAAAATTTGATGGTTTCGTTGCACTTTCCGAGCCCGTAGGGTATCTGAGTGGCTTAAAAGTACAAGAAAACACTTCAAAAGTGACGTTTCTGAAGATTTTTAACAGTTTTCTTGTATCTACGAACGCCAGAATGCATAAAATTGACCTAAACGTCTCCTTTTCCTATTCTGAGTCGATTCTGCATGCTTTCAGTGTGTTTGGTGGCTCAGAACCATCAAAAAACGTTGAAATATAGTTCAAATTCAATAAAAATCGACAAAAATACAGTTTCTAGCTAAAATTTGATGGTTTCGTTGCACTTTCCGAGCCCGTAGGGTATCTGAGTGGCTTAAAAGTACAAGAAAACACTTCAAAAGTGACGTTTCTGAAGAATTTTAACAGTTTTCTTGTATCTACGAACGCCAGAATGCATAAAATTGACCTAAACGTCTCCTTTTCCTATTCTGATTCGATTCTGCATGCTTTCAGTGTGTTTGGTGGCTCAGAACCATCAAAAAACGTTGAAATATAGTTCAAATTCAATAAAAATCGACAAAAATACAGTTTCTAGCTAAAATTTGATGGTTTCGTTGCACTTTCCGAGCCCGTAGGGTATCTGAGTGGCTTAAAAGTACAAGAAAACACTTCAAAAGTGACGTTTCTGAAGAATTTTAACAGTTTTCTTGTATCTACGAACGTCAGAATGCATAAAATTGACCTAAACGTCTCCTTTTCCTATTCTGAGTCAATTCTGCATGCTTTAAGTGTGTTTGGTGGCTCAGAACCATCAAAAAACGTTGAAATATAGTTCAAATTCAATAAAAATCGACAAAAATTCAGTTTCTAGCTAAAATTTGATGGTTTCGTTGCACTTTCCGAGCCCGTAGGGTATCTGAGTGGCTTAAAAGTACAAGAAAACACTTCAAAAGTGACGTTTCTGAAGAATTTTAACAGTTTTCTTGTATCTACGAACGCCAGAATGCATAAAATTGACCTAAACGTCTCCTTTTCCTATTCTGAGTCGATTCTGCATGCTTTAAGTGTGTTTGGTGGCTCAGAACCATCAAAAAACGTTGAAATATAGTTCAAATTCAATAAAAATCGACAAAAATACAGTTTCTAGCTAAAATTTGATGGTTTCGTTGCACTTTCCGAGCCCGTAGGGTATCTGAGTGGCTTAAAAGTACAAGAAAACACTTCAAAAGTGACGTTTCTGAAGAATTTTAACAGTTTTCTTGTATCTACGAACGCCAGAATGCATAAAATTGACCTAAACGTCTCCTTTTCCTATTCTGAGTCGATTCTGCATGCTTTAAGTGTGTTTGGTGGCTCAGAACCATCAAAAAACGTTGAAATATAGTTCAAATTCAATAAAAATCGACAAAAATACAGTTTCTAGCTAAAATTTGATGGTTTCGTTGCACTTTCCGAGCCCGTAGGGTATCTGAGTGGCTTAAAAGTCCAAGAAAACACTTCAAAAGTGTCGTTTCTGAAGAATTTTAACAGTTTTCTTGTATCTACGAACGCCAGAATGCATAAAATTGACCTAAACGTCTCCGTTTCCTATTCTGAGTCGATTCTGCATGCTTTAAGTGTGTTTGGTGGCTCAGAACCATCAAAAAACGTTGAAATATAGTTCAAATTCAATAAAAATCGACAAAAATACAGTTTCTAGCTAAAATTTGATGGTTTCGTTGCACTTTCCGAGCCCGTTGGGTATCTGAGTGGCTTAAAAGTACAAGAAAACACTTCAAAAGTGACGTTTCTGAAGAATTTTAACAGTTTTCTTGTATCTACGAACGCCAGAATGCATAAAATTGACCTAAACGTCTCCTTTTCCTATTCTGATTCGATTCTGCATGCTTTCAGTGTGTTTGGTTGCTCAGAACCATCAAAAAACGTTGAAATATAGTTCAAATTCAATAAAAATCGACAAAAATACAGTTTCTAGCTAAAATTTGATAGTTTCGTTGCACTTTCCGAGCCCGTAGGGTATCTGAGTGGCTTAAAAGTACAAGAAAACACTTCAAAAGTGACGTTTCTGAAGAATTTTAACAGTTTTCTTGTATCTACGAACGTCAGAATGCATAAAATTGACCTAAACGTCTCCTTTTCCTATTCTGAGTCAATTCTGCATGCTTTAAGTGTGTTTGGTGGCTCAGAACCATCAAAAAACGTTGAAATATAGTTCAAATTCAATAAAAATCGACAAAAATACAGTTTCTAGCTAAAATTTGATGGTTTCGTTGCACTTTCCGAGCCCGTAGGGTATCTGAGTGGCTTAAAAGTACAAGAAAACACTTCAAAACTGACGTTTCTGAAGAATTTTAACAGTTTTCTTGTATCTACGAACGCCAGAATGCATAAAATCGACCTAAACGTCTCCTTTTCCTATTCTGAGTCGATTCTGCATGCTTTAAGTGTGTTTGGTGGCTCAGAACCATCAAAAAACGTTGAAATATAGTTCAAATTCAATAAAAATCGACAAAAATACAGTTTCTAGCTAAAATTTGATGGTTTCGTTGCACTTTCCGAGCCCGTAGGGTATCTGAGTGGCTTAAAAGTACAAGAAAACACTTCAAAAGTGACGTTTCTGAAGAATTTTAACAGTTTTCTTGTATCTACGAACGCCAGAATGCATAAAATTGACCTAAACGTCTCCTTTTCCTATTCTGAGTCGATTCTGCATGCTTTAAGTGTGTTTGGTGGCTCAGAACCATCAAAAAACGTTGAAATATAGTTCAAATTCAATAAAAATCGACAAAAATACAGTTTCTAGCTAAAATTTGATGGTTTCGTTGCACTTTCCGAGCCCGTAGGGTATCTGAGTGGCTTAAAAGTACAAGAAAACACTTCAAAAGTGACGTTTCTGAAGAATTTTAACAGTTTTCTTGTATCTACGAACGCCAGAATGCATAAAATTGACCTAAACGTCTCCTTTTCCTATTCTGAGTCGATTCTGCATGCTTTAAGTGTGTTTGGTGGCTCAGAACCATCAAAAAACGTTGGAATATAGTTCAAATTCAATAAAAATCGACAAAAATACAGTTTCTAGCAAAAATTTGATGGTTTCGTTGCACTTTCCGAGCCCGTAGGGTATCTGAGTGGCTTAAAAGTACAAGAAAACACTTCAAAAGTGACGTTTCTGAAGATTTTTAACAGTTTTCTTGTATCTACGAACGCCAGAATGCATAAAATTGACCTAAACGTCTCCTTTTCCTATTCTGAGTCGATTCTGCATGCTTTCAGTGTGTTTGGTGGCTCAGAACCATCAAAAAACGTTGAAATATAGTTCAAATTCAATAAAAATCGACAAAAATACAGTTTCTAGCTAAAATTTGATGGTTTCGTTGCACTTTCCGAGCCCGTAGGGTATCTGAGTGGCTTAAAAGTACAAGAAAACACTTCAAAAGTGACGTTTCTGAAGAATTTTAACAGTTTTCTTGTATCTACGAACGCCAGAATGCATAAAATTGACCTAAACGTCTCCTTTTCCTATTCTGATTCGATTCTGCATGCTTTCAGTGTGTTTGGTGGCTCAGAACCATCAAAAAACGTTGAAATATAGTTCAAATTCAATAAAAATCGACAAAAATACAGTTTCTAGCTAAAATTTGATGGTTTCGTTGCACTTTCCGAGCCCGTAGGGTATCTGAGTGGCTTAAAAGTACAAGAAAACACTTCAAAAGTGACGTTTCTGAAGAATTTTAACAGTTTTCTTGTATCTACGAACGTCAGAATGCATAAAATTGACCTAAACGTCTCCTTTTCCTATTCTGAGTCAATTCTGCATGCTTTAAGTGTGTTTGGTGGCTCAGAACCATCAAAAAACGTTGAAATATAGTTCAAATTCAATAAAAATCGACAAAAATTCAGTTTCTAGCTAAAATTTGATGGTTTCGTTGCACTTTCCGAGCCCGTAGGGTATCTGAGTGGCTTAAAAGTACAAGAAAACACTTCAAAAGTGACGTTTCTGAAGAATTTTAACAGTTTTCTTGTATCTACGAACGCCAGAATGCATAAAATTGACCTAAACGTCTCCTTTTCCTATTCTGAGTCGATTCTGCATGCTTTAAGTGTGTTTGGTGGCTCAGAACCATCAAAAAACGTTGAAATATAGTTCAAATTCAATAAAAATCGACAAAAATACAGTTTCTAGCTAAAATTTGATGGTTTCGTTGCACTTTCCGAGCCCGTAGGGTATCTGAGTGGCTTAAAAGTACAAGAAAACACTTCAAAAGTGACGTTTCTGAAGAATTTTAACAGTTTTCTTGTATCTACGAACGCCAGAATGCATAAAATTGACCTAAACGTCTCCTTTTCCTATTCTGATTCGATTCTGCATGCTTTCAGTGTGTTTGGTGGCTCAGAACCATCAAAAAACGTTGAAATATAGTTCAAATTCAATAAAAATCGACAAAAATACAGTTTCTAGCTAAAATTTGATAGTTTCGTTGCACTTTCCGAGCCCGTAGGGTATCTGAGTGGCTTAAAAGTACAAGAAAACACTTCAAAAGTGACGTTTCTGAAGAATTTTAACAGTTTTCTTGTATCTACGAACGTCAGAATGCATAAAATTGACCTAAACGTCTCCTTTTCCTATTCTGAGTCAATTCTGCATGCTTTAAGTGTGTTTGGTGGCTCAGAACCATCAAAAAACGTTGAAATATAGTTCAAATTCAATAAAAATCGACAAAAATACAGTTTCTAGCTAAAATTTGATGGTTTCGTTGCACTTTCCGAGCCCGTAGGGTATCTGAGTGGCTTAAAAGTACAAGAAAACACTTCAAAACTGACGTTTCTGAAGAATTTTAACAGTTTTCTTGTATCTACGAACGCCAGAATGCATAAAATTGACCTAAACGTCTCCTTTTCCTATTCTGAGTCGATTCTGCATGCTTTAAGTGTGTTTGGTGGTTCAGAACCATCAAAAAACGTTGAAATATAGTTCAAATTCAATAAAAATCGACAAAAATACAGTTTCTAGCTAAAATTTGATGGTTTCGTTGCACTTTCCGAGCCCGTAGGGTATCTGAGTGTCTTAAAAGTACAAGAAAACACTTCAAAAGTGACGTTTCTGAAGAATTTTAACAGTTTTCTTGTATCTACGAACGCCAGAATGCATAAAATTAACCTAAACGTCTCCTTTTCCTATTCTGAGTCGATTCTGCATGCTTTAAGTGTGTTTGGTGGCTCAGAACTATCAAAAAACGTTGAAATATAGTTCAAATTCAATAAAAATCGACAAAAATACAGTTTGTAGCTAAAATTTGATTGTTTCGTTGCACTTTCCGAGCCCGTAGGGTATCTGAGTGGCTTAAAAGTACAAGAAAACACTTCAAAAGTGACGTTTCTGAAGAATTTTAACAGTTTTCTTGTATCTACGAACGCCAGAATGCATAAAATTGACCTAAACGTCTCCTTTTCCTATTCTGAGTCGATTCTGCATGCTTTAAGTGTGTTTGGTGGCACAGAACCATCAAAAAACGTTGAAATATAGTTCAAATTCAATAAAAATCGACAAAAATACAGTTTCTAGCTAAAATTTGATGGTTTCGTTGCACTTTCCGAGCGCGTTGGGTATCTGAGTGGCTTAAAAGTACAAGAAAACACTTCAAAAGTGACGTTTCTGAAGAATTTTAACAGTTTTCTTGTATCTACGAACGCCAGAATGCATAAAATTGACCTAAACGCCTCCTTTTCCTATTCTGAGTCGATTCTGCATGCTTTAAGTGTGTTTGGTGGCTCAGAACCATCAAAAAACGTTGAAATATAGTTCAAATTCAATAAAAATCGACAAAAATACAGTTTCTAGCTAAAATTTGATGGTTTCGTTGCACTTTCCGAGCCCGTCGGGTATTTGAGTGGCTTAAAAGTACAAGAAAACACTTCAAAAGTGACGTTTCTGAAGAATTTTATCAGTTTTCTTGTATCTACGAACGCCAGAATGCATAAAATTGACCTAAACGTCTCCTTTTCCTATTCTGAGTCGATTCTGCATGCTTTAAGTGTGTTTGGTGGCTCAGAACCATCAAAAAACGTTGAAATATAGTTCAAATTCAATAAAAATCGACAAAAATACAGTTTCTAGCTAAAATTTGATGGTTTCGTTGCACTTTCCGAGCCCGTAGGGTATCTGAGTGGCTTAAAAGTACAAGAAAACACTTCAAAAGTGACGTTTCTGAAGAATTTTAACAGTTTTCTTGTATCTACGAACGCCATAATGCATAAAATTGACCTAAACGTCTCCTTTTCCTATTCAGAGTCGATTCTGCATGCTTTAAGTGTGTTTGGTGGCTCAGAACCATCAAAAAACGTTGAAATATAGTTCAAATTCAATAAAAATCGACAAAAATACAGTTTCTAGCTAAAATTTGATGGTTTCGTTGCACTTTCCGAGCCCGTAGGGTATCTGAGTGGCTTAAAAGTACAAGAAAACACTTCAAAAGTGACGTTTCTGAAGAATTTTAACAGTTTTCTTGTATCTACGAACGCCAGAATGCATAAAATTGACCTAAACGTCTCCTTTTCCTATTCTGAGTCGATTCTGCATGCTTTAAGTGTGTTTGGTGGCTCAGAACCATCAAAAAACGTTGAAATATAGTTCAAATTCAATAAAAATCGACAAAAATACAGTTTCTAGCTAAAATTTGATGGTTTCGTTGCACTTTCCGAGCCCGTAGGGTATCTGAGTGGCTTAAAAGTACAAGAAAACACTTCAAAAGTGACGTTTCTGAAGAATTTTAACAGTTTTCTTGTATCTACGAACGCCAGAATGCATAAAATTGACCTAAATGTCTCCTTTTCCTATTCTGAGTCGATTCTGCATGCTTTAAGTGCGTTTGGTGGCTCAGAACCATCAAAAAACGTTCAAATATAGTTCAAATTCAATAAAAATCGACAAAAATACAGTTTCTAGCTAAAATTTGATGGTTTCGTTGCACTTTCCGAGCCCGTAGGGTATATGAGTGGCTTAAAAGTACAAGAAAACACTTCAAAAGTGACGTTTCTGAAGAATTTTAACAGTTTTCTTGTATCCACGAACGCCAGAATGCATAAAATTGACCTAAACGTCTCCTTTTCCTATTCTGAGTCGATTCTGCATGCTTTAAGTGTGTTTGGTGGCACAGAACCGTCAAAAAACGTTGAAATATAGTTCAAATTCAATAAAAATCGATAAAAATACAGTTTCTAGCTAAAATTTGATGGTTTCGTTGCACTTTCCGAGCCCGTTGGGTATCTGAGTGGCTTAAAAGTACAAGAAAACACTTCAAAAGTGACGTTTCTGAAGAATTTTAACAGTTTTCTTGTATCTACGAACGCCAGAATGCATAAAATTGACCTAAACGTCTCCTTTTCCTATTCTGAGTCGATTCTGCATGCTTTAAGTGTGTTTGGTGGCTCAGAACCATCAAAAAACGTTGAAATATAGTTCAAATTCAATAAAAATCGACAAAAATACAGCTTCTAGCTAAAATTTGATGGTTTCGTTGCACTTTCCGAGCTCGTAGGGTATCTGAGTGGCTTAAAAGAACAAGAAAACACTTCAAAAGTGACGTTTCTGAAGAATTTTAACAGTTTTCTTGTATCTACGAACGCCAGAATGCATAAAATTGACCTAAACGTCTCCTTTTCCTATTCTGAGTCGATTCTGCATGCTTTAAGTGTGTTTGGTGGTTCAGAACCATCAAAAAACGTTGTAATATAGTTCAAATTCAATAAAAATCGACAAAAATACAGTTTCTAGCTAAAATTTGATGGTTTCGTTGCACTTTCCGAGGCCGTGGGGTATCTGAGTGTCTTAAAAGTACAAGAAAACACTTCAAAAGTGACGTTTCTGAAGAATTTTAACAGTTTTCTTGTATCTACGAACGCCAGAATGCATAAAATTGACCTAAACGTCTCCTTTTCCTATTCTGAGTCGATTCTGCATGCTTTAAGTGTGTTTGGTGGCTCAGAACCATCAAAAAACGTTGAAATATAGTTCAAATTCAATAAAAATCGACAAAAATACAGTTTCTAGCTAAAATTTGATGGTTTCGTTGCACTTTCCGAGACCGTAGGGTATCTGAGTGGCTTAAAAGTACAAGAAAACACTTCAAAAGTGACGTTTCTGAAGAATTTTAACAGTTTTCTTATATCTACGAACGCCAGAATGCATAAAATTGACCTAAACGTCTCCTTTTCCTATTCTGAGTCGATTCTGCATGCTTTAAGTGTGTTTGGTGGCTCAGAACCATCAAAAAACGTTAAAATATAGTTTAAATTCAATAAAAATCGACAAAAATACAGTTTCTAGCTAAAATTTGATGGTTTCGTTGCACTTTCCGAGCCCGTAGGGTATCTGAGTGGCTTAAAAGTACAAGAAAACACTTCAAAAGTGACGTTTCTGAAGAATTTTAACAGTTTTCTTGTATCTACGAACGCCATAATGCATAAAATTGACCTAAACGTCTCCTTTTCCTATTCTGAGTCGATTCTGCATGCTTTAAGTGTGTTTGGTGGCTCAGAACCATCAAAAAACGTTGAAATATAGTTCAAATTCAATAAAAATCGACAAAAATACAGTTTCTAGCTAAAATTTGATGGTTTCTTTGCACTTTCCGAGCCCGTAGGGAATCTGAGTGGCTTAAAAGTACAAGAAAACACTTCAAAAGTGACGTTTCTGAAGAATTTTAACAGTTTTCTTGTATCTACGAACGCCAGAATGCATAAAATTGACCTAAACGTCTCCTTTTCCTATTCTGAGTCGATTCTGCATGCTTTAAGTGTGTTTGGTGGCTCAGAACCATCAAAAAACGTTGAAATATAGTTCAAATTCAATAAAAATCGACAAAAATACAGTTTCTAGCTAAAATTTGATGGTTTCGTTGCACTTTCCGAGCCCGTAGGGTATCTGAGTGGTTTAAAAGTACAAGAAAACACTACAAAAGTGACGTTTCTGAAGAATTTAAACAGTTTTCTTGTATCTACGAACGCCAGAATGCATAAAATTGGCCTAAACGTCTCCTTTTCCTATTCTGAGTCGATTCTGCATGCTTTAAGTGTGTTTGGTGGCTCAGAACCATCAAAAAACGTTGAAATATAGTTCAAATTCAATAAAAATCGACAAAAATACAGTTTCTAGCTAAAATTTGATGGTTTCGTTGCACTTTCCGAGCCCGTAGGGTATCTGAGTGGCTTAAAAGTACAAGAAAACACTTCAAAAGTGACGTTTCTGAAGAATTTTAACAGTTTTCTTATATCTACGAACGCCAGAATGCATAAAATTGACCTAAACGTCTCCTTTTCCTATTCTGAGTCGATTCTGCATGCTTTAAGTGTGTTTGGTGGCTCAGAAACATCAAAAAACGTTGAAATATAGTTCAAATTCAATAAAAATCGACAAAAATACAGTTTCTAGCTAAAATTTGATGGTTTCGTTGCACTTTCCGAGCCTGTAGGGTATCTGAGTGGCTTAAAAGTACAAGAAAACACTTCAAAAGTGACGTTTCTGAAGAATTTTAACAGTTTTCTTGTATCTACGAACGCCATAATGCATAAAATTGACCTAAACGACTCCTTTTCCTATTCAGAGTCGATTCTGCATGCTTTAAGTGTGTTTGGTGGCTCAGAACCATCAAAAAACGTTGAAATATAGTTCAAATTCAATAAAAATCGACAAAAATACAGTTTCTAGCTATAATTTGATGGTTTCGTTGCACTTTCCGAGCCCGTAGGGTATCTGAGTGGCTTAAAAGTACAAGAAAACACTTCAAAAGTGACGTTTCTGAAGAATTTTAAGAGTTTTCTTGTATCTACGAACGCCAGAATGCATAAAATTGACCTAAACGTCTCCTTTTCCTATTCTGAGTCGATTCTGCATGCTTTAAGTGTGTTTGGTGGCTCAGAACCATCAAAAAACGTTGAAATATAGTTCAAATTCAATAAAAATCGACAAAAATACAGTTTCTAGCTAAAATTTGATGGTTTCGTTGCACTTTCCGAGCCCGTAGGGTATCTGAGTGGCTTAAAAGTACAAGAAAACACTTCAAAAGTGACGTTTCTGAAGAATTTTAACAGTTTTCTTGTATCTACGAACGCCAGAATGCATAAAATTGACCTAAATGTCTCCTTTTCCTATTCTGAGTCGATTCTGCATGCTTTAAGTGCGTTTGGTGGCTCAGAACCATCAAAAAACGTTCAAATATAGTTCAAATTCAATAAAAATCGACAAAAATACAGTTTCTAGCTAAAATTTGATGGTTTCGTTGCACTTTCCGAGCCCGTAGGGTATCTGAGTGGCTTAAAAGTACAAGAAAACACTTCAAAAGTGACGTTTCTGAAGAATTTTAACAGTTTTCTTATATCTACGAACGCCAGAATGCATAAAATTGACCTAAACGTCTCCTTTTCCTATTCTGAGTCGATTCTGCATGCTTTAAGTGTGTTTGGTGGCTCAGAAACATCAAAAAACGTTGAAATATAGTTCAAATTCAATAAAAATCGACAAAAATACAGTTTCTAGCTAAAATTTGATGGTTTCGTTGCACTTTCCGAGCCCGTAGGGTATCTGAGTGGCTTAAAAGTACAAGAAAACACTTCAAAAGTGACGTTTCTGAAGAATTTTAACAGTTTTCTTGTATCTACGAACGCCATAATGCATAAAATTGACCTAAACGTCTCCTTTTCCTATTCAGAGTCGATTCTGCATGCTTTAAGTGTGTTTGGTGGCTCAGAACCATCAAAAAACGTTGAAATATAGTTCAAATTCAATAAAAATCGACAAAAATACAGTTTCTAGCTAAAATTTGATGGTTTCGTTGCACTTTCCGAGCCCGTAGGGTATCTGAGTGGCTTAAAAGTACAAGAAAACACTTCAAAAGTGACGTTTCTGAAGAATTTTAACAGTTTTCTTGTATCTACGAACGCCAGAATGCATAAAATTGACCTAAACGTCTCCTTTTCCTATTCTGAGTCGATTCTGCATGCTTTAAGTGTGTTTGGTGGCTCAGAACCATCAAAAAACGTTGAAATATAGTTCAAATTCAATAAAAATCGACAAAAATACAGTTTCTAGCTAAAATTTGATGGTTTCGTTGCACTTTCCGAGCCCGTAGGGTATCTGAGTGGCTTAAAAGTACAAGAAAACACTTCAAAAGTGACGTTTCTGAAGAATTTTAACAGTTTTCTTGTATCTACGAACGCCAGAATGCATAAAATTGACCTAAATGTCTCCTTTTCCTATTCTGAGTCGATTCTGCATGCTTTAAGTGCGTTTGGTGGCTCAGAACCATCAAAAAACGTTCAAATATAGTTCAAATTCAATAAAAATCGACAAAAATACAGTTTCTAGCTAAAATTTGATGGTTTCGTTGCACTTTCCGAGCCCGTAGGGGTATATGAGTGGCTTAAAAGTACAAGAAAACACTTCAAAAGTGACGTTTCAGAAGAATTTTTAACAGTTTTCTTGTATCCACGAACGCCAGAATGCATAAAATTGACCTAAACGTCTCCTTTTCCTATTCTGAGTCGATTCTGCATGCTTTAAGTGTGTTTGGTGGCACAGAACCGTCAAAAAACGTTGAAATATAGTTCAAATTCAATAAAAATCGACAAAAATACAGTTTCTAGCTAAAATTTGATGGTTTCGTTGCACTTTCCGAGCCCGTTGGGTATCTGAGTGGCTTAAAAGTACAAGAAAACACTTCAAAAGTGACGTTTCTGAAGAATTTTAACAGTTTTCTTGTATCTACGAAAGCCAGAATGCATAAAATTGACCTAAACGTCTCCTTTTCCTATTCTGAGTCGATTCTGCATGCTTTAAGTGTGTTTGGTGGCTCAGAACCATCAAAAAACGTTGAAATATAGTTCAAATTCAATAAAAATCGACAAAAATACAGCTTCTAGCTAAAATTTGATGGTTTCGTTGCACTTTCCGAGCTCGTAGGGTATCTGAGTGGCTTAAAAGAACAAGAAAACACTTCAAAAGTGACGTTTCTGAAGAATTTTAACAGTTTTCTTGTATCTACGAACGCCAGAATGCATAAAATTGACCTAAACGTCTCCTTTTCCTATTCTGAGTCGATTCTGCATGCTTTAAGTGTGTTTGGTGGTTCAGAACCATCAAAAAACGTTGTAATATAGTTCAAATTCAATAAAAATCGACA
>NW_026972698.1:0-54293 GCF_036711695.1 Zophobas morio | reverse complement strand
TTTATCTAGAAACTGTATTTTTGTCGATTTTTATTGAATTTGAACTATTTTTCAACGTTTTTTGATGGTTCTGAACCACCAAACACACTTAAAGCATGCAGAATCGACTCAGAATAGGAAAAGGAGACGTTTAGGTCAATTTTATGCATTCTGGCGTTCGTAGATACAAGAAAACTGTTAAAATTCTTCAGAAACGTCACTTTTGAAGTGTTTACTTGTACTTTTAAGCCAATCAGATACCCAACGGGCTCGGAAAGTGCAACGAAACCATCAAATTTTAGCTAGAAACTGTATTTTTGTCGATTTTTATTGAATTTGAACTATATTTCAACGTTTTTTGATGGTTCTGAGCCACCAAACACACTTAAAGCATGCAGAATCGACTCAGAATAGGAAAAGGAGACGTTTAGGTCAATTTTATGCATTCTGGCGTTCGTAGATACAAGAAAACTGTTAAAATTCTTCAGAAACGTCACTTTTGAAGTGTTTTCTTGTACTTTTAAGCCAATCAGATACCCTACGGGCTCGGAAAGTGCAACGAAACCATCAAATTTTAGCTAGAAACTGTATTTTTGTCGATTTTTATTGAATTTGAACTATATTTCAACGTTTTTTGATGGTTCTGAGCCACCAAACACACTTAAAGCATGCAGAATCGACTCAGAATAGGAAAAGGAGACGTTTAGGTCAATTTTATGCATTCTGGCGTTCGTAGATACAAGAAAACTGTTAAAATTCTTCAGAAACGTCACTTTTGAAGTGTTTTCTTGTACTTTTAAGCCAATCAGATACCCTACGGGCTCGGAAAGTGCAACGAAACCATCAAATTTTAGCTAGAAACTATATTTTTGTCGATTTTTATTGAATTTGAACTATATTTCAACGTTTTTTGATGGTTCTGAGCCACCAAACACACTTAAAGCATGCAGAATCGACTCAGAATAGGAAAAGGAGACGTTTAGGTCAATTTTATGCATTCTGGCGTTCGTAGATACAAGAAAACTGTTAAAATTCTTCAGAAACGTCACTTTTGAAGTGTTTTCTTGTACTTTTAAGCCAATCAGATACCCAACGGGCTCGGAAAGTGCAACGAAACCATCAAATTTTAGCTAGAAACTGTATTTTTGTCGATTTTTATTGAATTTGAACTATATTTCAACGTTTTTTGATGGTTCTGAGCCACCAAACACACTTAAAGCATGCAGAATCGACTCAGAATAGGAAAAGGAGACGTTTAGGTCAATTTTATGCATTCTGGCGTTCGTAGATACAAGAAAACTGTTAAAATTCTTCAGAAACGTCACTTTTGAAGTGTTTTCTTGTACTTTTAAGCCAATCAGATACCCTACGGGCTCGGAAAGTGCAACGAAACCATCAAATTTTAGCTAGAAACTGTATTTTTGTCGATTTTTATTGAATTTGAACTATATTTCAACGTTTTTTGATGGTTCTGAGCCACCAAACACACTTAAAGCATGCAGAATCGACTCAGAATAGGAAAAGGAGACGTTTAGGTCAATTTTATGCATTCTGGCGTTCGTAGATACAAGAAAACTGTTAAAATTCTTCAGAAACGTCACTTTTGAAGTGTTTTCTTGTACTTTTAAGCCAATCAGATACCCTACGGGCTCGGAAAGTGCAACGAAACCATCAAATTTTAGCTAGAAACTGTATTTTTGTCGATTTTTATTGAATTTGAACTATATTTCAACGTTTTTTGATGGTTCTGAGCCACCAAACACACTTAAAGCATGCAGAATCGACTCAGAATAGGAAAAGGAGACGTTTAGGTCAATTTTATGCATTCTGGCGTTCGTAGATACAAGAAAACTGTTAAAATTCTTCAGAAACGTCACTTTTGAAGTGTTTTCTTGTACTTTTAAGCCAATCAGATACCCTACGGGCTCGGAAAGTGCAACGAAACCATCAAATTTTAGCTAGAAACTGTATTTTTGTCGATTTTTATTGAATTTGAACTATATTTCAACGTTTTTTGATGGTTCTGAGCCACCAAACACACTTAAAGCATGCAGAATCGACTCAGAATAGGAAAAGGAGACGTTTAGGTCAATTTTATGCATTCTGGCGTTCGTAGATACAAGAAAACTGTTAAAATTCTTCAGAAACGTCACTTTTGAAGTGTTTTCTTGTACTTTTAAGCCAATCAGATACCCTACGGGCTCGGAAAGTGCAACGAAACCATCAAATTTTAGCTAGAAACTGTATTTTTGTCGATTTTTATTGAATTTGAACTATATTTCAACGTTTTTTGATGGTTCTGAGCCACCAAACACACTTAAAGCATGCAGAATCGACTCAGAATAGGAAAAGGAGACGTTTAGGTCAATTTTATGCATTCTGGCGTTCGTAGATACAAGAAAACTGTTAAAATTCTTCAGAAACGTCACTTTTGAAGTGTTTTCTTGTACTTTTAAGCCAATCAGATACCCTACGGGCTCGGAAAGTGCAACGAAACCATCAAATTTTAGCTAGAAACTGTATTTTTGTCGATTTTTATTGAATTTGAACTATATTTCAACGTTTTTTGATGGTTCTGAGCCACCAAACACACTTAAAGCATGCAGAATCGACTCAGAATAGGAAAAGGAGACGTTTAGGTCAATTTTATGCATTCTGGCGTTCGTAGATACAAGAAAACTGTTAAAATTCTTCAGAAACGTCACTTTTGAAGTGTTTTCTTGTACTTTTAAGCCAATCAGATACCCTACGGGCTCGGAAAGTGCAACGAAACCATCAAATTTTAGCTAGAAACTGTATTTTTGTCGATTTTTATTGAATTTGAACTATATTTCAACGTTTTTTGATGGTTCTGAGCCACCAAACACACTTAAAGCATGCAGAATCGACTCAGAATAGGAAAAGGAGACGTTTAGGTCAATTTTATGCATTCTGGCGTTCGTAGATACAAGAAAACTGTTAAAATTCTTCAGAAACGTCACTTTTGAAGTGTTTTCTTGTACTTTTAAGCCAATCAGATACCCTACGGGCTCGGAAAGTGCAACGAAACCATCAAATTTTAGCTAGAAACTGTATTTTTTGTCGATTTTTATTGAATTTGAACTATATTTCAACGTTTTTTGATGGTTCTGAGCCACCAAACACACTTAAAGCATGCAGAATCGACTCAGAATAGGAAAAGGAGACGTTTAGGTCAATTTTATGCATTCTGGCGTTCGTAGATACAAGAAAACTGTTAAAATTCTTCAGAAACGTCACTTTTGAAGTGTTTTCTTGTACTTTTAAGCCAATCAGATACCCTACGGGCTCGGAAAGTGCAACGAAACCATCAAATTTTAGCTAGAAACTGTATTTTTGTCGATTTTTATTGAATTTGAACTATATTTCAACGTTTTTTGATGGTTCTGAGCCACCAAACACACTTAAAGCATGCAGAATCGACTCAGAATAGGAAAAAGGAGACGTTTAGGTCAATTTTATGCATTCTGGCGTTCGTAGATACAAGAAAACTGTTAAAATTCTTCAGAAACGTCACTTTTGAAGTGTTTTCTTGTACTTTTAAGCCAATCAGATACCCTACGGGCTCGGAAAGTGCAACGAAACCATCAAATTTTAGCTAGAAACTGTATTTTTGTCGATTTTTATTGAATTTGAACTATATTTCAACGTTTTTTGATGGTTCTGAGCCACCAAACACACTTAAAGCATGCAGAATCGACTCAGAATAGGAAAAGGAGACGTTTAGGTCAATTTTATGCATTCTGGCGTTCGTAGATACAAGAAAACTGTTAAAATTCTTCAGAAACGTCACTTTTGAAGTGTTTTCTTGTACTTTTAAGCCAATCAGATACCCTACGGGCTCGGAAAGTGCAACGAAACCATCAAATTTTAGCTAGAAACTGTATTTTTGTCGATTTTTATTGAATTTGAACTATATTTCAACGTTTTTTGATGGTTCTGAGCCACCAAACACACTTAAAGCATGCAGAATCGACTCAGAATAGGAAAAGGAGACGTTTAGGTCAATTTTATGCATTCTGGCGTTCGTAGATACAAGAAAACTGTTAAAATTCTTCAGAAACGTCACTTTTGAAGTGTTTTCTTGTACTTTTAAGCCAATCAGATACCCTACGGGCTCGGAAAGTGCAACGAAACCATCAAATTTTAGCTAGAAACTGTATTTTTGTCGATTTTTATTGAATTTGAACTATATTTCAACGTTTTTTGATGGTTCTGAGCCACCAAACACACTTAAAGCATGCAGAATCGACTCAGAATAGGAAAAGGAGACGTTTAGGTCAATTTTATGCATTCTGGCGTTCGTAGATACAAGAAAACTGTTAAAATTCTTCAGAAACGTCACTTTTGAAGTGTTTTCTTGTACTTTTAAGCCAATCAGATACCCTACGGGCTCGGAAAGTGCAACGAAACCATCAAATTTTAGCTAGAAACTGTATTTTTGTCGATTTTTATTGAATTTGAACTATATTTCAACGTTTTTTGATGGTTCTGAGCCACCAAACACACTTAAAGCATGCAGAATCGACTCAGAATAGGAAAAGGAGACGTTTAGGTCAATTTTATGCATTCTGGCGTTCGTAGATACAAGAAAACTGTTAAAATTCTTCAGAAACGTCACTTTTGAAGTGTTTTCTTGTACTTTTAAGCCAATCAGATACCCTACGGGCTCGGAAAGTGCAACGAAACCATCAAATTTTAGCTAGAAACTGTATTTTTGTCGATTTTTATTGAATTTGAACTATATTTCAACGTTTTTTGATGGTTCTGAGCCACCAAACACACTTAAAGCATGCAGAATCGACTCAGAATAGGAAAAGGAGACGTTTAGGTCAATTTTATGCATTCTGGCGTTCGTAGATACAAGAAAACTGTTAAAATTCTTCAGAAACGTCACTTTTGAAGTGTTTTCTTGTACTTTTAAGCCAATCAGATACCCTACGGGCTCGGAAAGTGCAACGAAACCATCAAATTTTAGCTAGAAACTGTATTTTTGTCGATTTTTATTGAATTTGAACTATATTTCAACGTTTTTTGATGGTTCTGAGCCACCAAACACACTTAAAGCATGCAGAATCGACTCAGAATAGGAAAAGGAGACGTTTAGGTCAATTTTATGCATTCTGGCGTTCGTAGATACAAGAAAACTGTTAAAATTCTTCAGAAACGTCACTTTTGAAGTGTTTTCTTGTACTTTTAAGCCAATCAGATACCCTACGGGCTCGGAAAGTGCAACGAAACCATCAAATTTTAGCTAGAAACTGTATTTTTGTCGATTTTTATTGAATTTGAACTATATTTCAACGTTTTTTGATGGTTCTGAGCCACCAAACACACTTAAAGCATGCAGAATCGACTCAGAATAGGAAAAGGAGACGTTTAGGTCAATTTTATGCATTCTGGCGTTCGTAGATACAAGAAAACTGTTAAAATTCTTCAGAAACGTCACTTTTGAAGTGTTTTCTTGTACTTTTAAGCCAATCAGATACCCTACGGGCTCGGAAAGTGCAACGAAACCATCAAATTTTAGCTAGAAACTGTATTTTTGTCGATTTTTATTGAATTTGAACTATATTTCAACGTTTTTTGATGGTTCTGAGCCACCAAACACACTTAAAGCATGCAGAATCGACTCAGAATAGGAAAAGGAGACGTTTAGGTCAATTTTATGCATTCTGGCGTTCGTAGATACAAGAAAACTGTTAAAATTCTTCAGAAACGTCACTTTTGAAGTGTTTTCTTGTACTTTTAAGCCAATCAGATACCCTACGGGCTCGGAAAGTGCAACGAAACCATCAAATTTTAGCTAGAAACTGTATTTTTGTCGATTTTTATTGAATTTGAACTATATTTCAACGTTTTTTGATGGTTCTGAGCCACCAAACACACTTAAAGCATGCAGAATCGACTCAGAATAGGAAAAGGAGACGTTTAGGTCAATTTTATGCATTCTGGCGTTCGTAGATACAAGAAAACTGTTAAAATTCTTCAGAAACGTCACTTTTGAAGTGTTTTCTTGTACTTTTAAGCCAATCAGATACCCTACGGGCTCGGAAAGTGCAACGAAACCATCAAATTTTAGCTAGAAACTGTATTTTTGTCGATTTTTATTGAATTTGAACTATATTTCAACGTTTTTTGATGGTTCTGAGCCACCAAACACACTTAAAGCATGCAGAATCGACTCAGAATAGGAAAAGGAGACGTTTAGGTCAATTTTATGCATTCTGGCGTTCGTAGATACAAGAAAACTGTTAAAATTCTTCAGAAACGTCACTTTTGAAGTGTTTTCTTGTACTTTTAAGCCAATCAGATACCCTACGGGCTCGGAAAGTGCAACGAAACCATCAAATTTTAGCTAGAAACTGTATTTTTGTCGATTTTTATTGAATTTGAACTATATTTCAACGTTTTTTGATGGTTCTGAGCCACCAAACACACTTAAAGCATGCAGAATCGACTCAGAATAGGAAAAGGAGACGTTTAGGTCAATTTTATGCATTCTGGCGTTCGTAGATACAAGAAAACTGTTAAAATTCTTCAGAAACGTCACTTTTGAAGTGTTTTCTTGTACTTTTAAGCCAATCAGATACCCTACGGGCTCGGAAAGTGCAACGAAACCATCAAATTTTAGCTAGAAACTGTATTTTTGTCGATTTTTATTGAATTTGAACTATATTTCAACGTTTTTTGATGGTTCTGAGCCACCAAACACACTTAAAGCATGCAGAATCGACTCAGAATAGGAAAAGGAGACGTTTAGGTCAATTTTATGCATTCTGGCGTTCGTAGATACAAGAAAACTGTTAAAATTCTTCAGAAACGTCACTTTTGAAGTGTTTTCTTGTACTTTTAAGCCAATCAGATACCCTACGGGCTCGGAAAGTGCAACGAAACCATCAAATTTTAGCTAGAAACTGTATTTTTGTCGATTTTTATTGAATTTGAACTATATTTCAACGTTTTTTGATGGTTCTGAGCCACCAAACACACTTAAAGCATGCAGAATCGACTCAGAATAGGAAAAGGAGACGTTTAGGTCAATTTTATGCATTCTGGCGTTCGTAGATACAAGAAAACTGTTAAAATTCTTCAGAAACGTCACTTTTGAAGTGTTTTCTTGTACTTTTAAGCCAATCAGATACCCTACGGGCTCGGAAAGTGCAACGAAACCATCAAATTTTAGCTAGAAACTGTATTTTTGTCGATTTTTATTGAATTTGAACTATATTTCAACGTTTTTTGATGGTTCTGAGCCACCAAACACACTTAAAGCATGCAGAATCGACTCAGAATAGGAAAAGGAGACGTTTAGGTCAATTTTATGCATTCTGGCGTTCGTAGATACAAGAAAACTGTTAAAATTCTTCAGAAACGTCACTTTTGAAGTGTTTTCTTGTACTTTTAAGCCAATCAGATACCCTACGGGCTCGGAAAGTGCAACGAAACCATCAAATTTTAGCTAGAAACTGTATTTTTGTCGATTTTTATTGAATTTGAACTATATTTCAACGTTTTTTGATGGTTCTGAGCCACCAAACACACTTAAAGCATGCAGAATCGACTCAGAATAGGAAAAGGAGACGTTTAGGTCAATTTTATGCATTCTGGCGTTCGTAGATACAAGAAAACTGTTAAAATTCTTCAGAAACGTCACTTTTGAAGTGTTTTCTTGTACTTTTAAGCCAATCAGATACCCTACGGGCTCGGAAAGTGCAACGAAACCATCAAATTTTAGCTAGAAACTGTATTTTTGTCGATTTTTATTGAATTTGAACTATATTTCAACGTTTTTTGATGGTTCTGAGCCACCAAACACACTTAAAGCATGCAGAATCGACTCAGAATAGGAAAAGGAGACGTTTAGGTCAATTTTATGCATTCTGGCGTTCGTAGATACAAGAAAACTGTTAAAATTCTTCAGAAACGTCACTTTTGAAGTGTTTTCTTGTACTTTTAAGCCAATCAGATACCCTACGGGCTCGGAAAGTGCAACGAAACCATCAAATTTTAGCTAGAAACTGTATTTTTGTCGATTTTTATTGAATTTGAACTATATTTCAACGTTTTTTGATGGTTCTGAGCCACCAAACACACTTAAAGCATGCAGAATCGACTCAGAATAGGAAAAGGAGACGTTTAGGTCAATTTTATGCATTCTGGCGTTCGTAGATACAAGAAAACTGTTAAAATTCTTCAGAAACGTCACTTTTGAAGTGTTTTCTTGTACTTTTAAGCCAATCAGATACCCTACGGGCTCGGAAAGTGCAACGAAACCATCAAATTTTAGCTAGAAACTGTATTTTTGTCGATTTTTATTGAATTTGAACTATATTTCAACGTTTTTTGATGGTTCTGAGCCACCAAACACACTTAAAGCATGCAGAATCGACTCAGAATAGGAAAAGGAGACGTTTAGGTCAATTTTATGCATTCTGGCGTTCGTAGATACAAGAAAACTGTTAAAATTCTTCAGAAACGTCACTTTTGAAGTGTTTTCTTGTACTTTTAAGCCAATCAGATACCCTACGGGCTCGGAAAGTGCAACGAAACCATCAAATTTTAGCTAGAAACTGTATTTTTGTCGATTTTTATTGAATTTGAACTATATTTCAACGTTTTTTGATGGTTCTGAGCCACCAAACACACTTAAAGCATGCAGAATCGACTCAGAATAGGAAAAGGAGACGTTTAGGTCAATTTTATGCATTCTGGCGTTCGTAGATACAAGAAAACTGTTAAAATTCTTCAGAAACGTCACTTTTGAAGTGTTTTCTTGTACTTTTAAGCCAATCAGATACCCTACGGGCTCGGAAAGTGCAACGAAACCATCAAATTTTAGCTAGAAACTGTATTTTTGTCGATTTTTATTGAATTTGAACTATATTTCAACGTTTTTTGATGGTTCTGAGCCACCAAACACACTTAAAGCATGCAGAATCGACTCAGAATAGGAAAAGGAGACGTTTAGGTCAATTTTATGCATTCTGGCGTTCGTAGATACAAGAAAACTGTTAAAATTCTTCAGAAACGTCACTTTTGAAGTGTTTTCTTGTACTTTTAAGCCAATCAGATACCCTACGGGCTCGGAAAGTGCAACGAAACCATCAAATTTTAGCTAGAAACTGTATTTTTGTCGATTTTTATTGAATTTGAACTATATTTCAACGTTTTTTGATGGTTCTGAGCCACCAAACACACTTAAAGCATGCAGAATCGACTCAGAATAGGAAAAGGAGACGTTTAGGTCAATTTTATGCATTCTGGCGTTCGTAGATACAAGAAAACTGTTAAAATTCTTCAGAAACGTCACTTTTGAAGTGTTTTCTTGTACTTTTAAGCCAATCAGATACCCTACGGGCTCGGAAAGTGCAACGAAACCATCAAATTTTAGCTAGAAACTGTATTTTTGTCGATTTTTATTGAATTTGAACTATATTTCAACGTTTTTGATGGTTCTGAGCCACCAAACACACTTAAAGCATGCAGAATCGACTCAGAATAGGAAAAGGAGACGTTTAGGTCAATTTTATGCATTCTGGCGTTCGTAGATACAAGAAAACTGTTAAAATTCTTCAGAAACGTCACTTTTGAAGTGTTTTCTTGTACTTTTAAGCCAATCAGATACCCTACGGGCTCGGAAAGTGCAACGAAACCATCAAATTTTAGCTAGAAACTGTATTTTTGTCGATTTTTATTGAATTTGAACTATATTTCAACGTTTTTTGATGGTTCTGAGCCACCAAACACACTTAAAGCATGCAGAATCGACTCAGAATAGGAAAAGGAGACGTTTAGGTCAATTTTATGCATTCTGGCGTTCGTAGATACAAGAAAACTGTTAAAATTCTTCAGAAACGTCACTTTTGAAGTGTTTTCTTGTACTTTTAAGCCAATCAGATACCCTACGGGCTCGGAAAGTGCAACGAAACCATCAAATTTTAGCTAGAAACTGTATTTTTGTCGATTTTTATTGAATTTGAACTATATTTCAACGTTTTTTGATGGTTCTGAGCCACCAAACACACTTAAAGCATGCAGAATCGACTCAGAATAGGAAAAGGAGACGTTTAGGTCAATTTTATGCATTCTGGCGTTCGTAGATACAAGAAAACTGTTAAAATTCTTCAGAAACGTCACTTTTGAAGTGTTTTCTTGTACTTTTAAGCCAATCAGATACCCTACGGGCTCGGAAAGTGCAACGAAACCATCAAATTTTAGCTAGAAACTGTATTTTTGTCGATTTTTATTGAATTTGAACTATATTTCAACGTTTTTTGATGGTTCTGAGCCACCAAACACACTTAAAGCATGCAGAATCGACTCAGAATAGGAAAAGGAGACGTTTAGGTCAATTTTATGCATTCTGGCGTTCGTAGATACAAGAAAACTGTTAAAATTCTTCAGAAACGTCACTTTTGAAGTGTTTTCTTGTACTTTTAAGCCAATCAGATACCCTACGGGCTCGGAAAGTGCAACGAAACCATCAAATTTTAGCTAGAAACTGTATTTTTGTCGATTTTTATTGAATTTGAACTATATTTCAACGTTTTTTGATGGTTCTGAGCCACCAAACACACTTAAAGCATGCAGAATCGACTCAGAATAGGAAAAGGAGACGTTTAGGTCAATTTTATGCATTCTGGCGTTCGTAGATACAAGAAAACTGTTAAAATTCTTCAGAAACGTCACTTTTGAAGTGTTTTCTTGTACTTTTAAGCCAATCAGATACCCTACGGGCTCGGAAAGTGCAACGAAACCATCAAATTTTAGCTAGAAACTGTATTTTTGTCGATTTTTATTGAATTTGAACTATATTTCAACGTTTTTTGATGGTTCTGAGCCACCAAACACACTTAAAGCATGCAGAATCGACTCAGAATAGGAAAAGGAGACGTTTAGGTCAATTTTATGCATTCTGGCGTTCGTAGATACAAGAAAACTGTTAAAATTCTTCAGAAACGTCACTTTTGAAGTGTTTTCTTGTACTTTTAAGCCAATCAGATACCCTACGGGCTCGGAAAGTGCAACGAAACCATCAAATTTTAGCTAGAAACTGTATTTTTGTCGATTTTTATTGAATTTGAACTATATTTCAACGTTTTTTGATGGTTCTGAGCCACCAAACACACTTAAAGCATGCAGAATCGACTCAGAATAGGAAAAGGAGACGTTTAGGTCAATTTTATGCATTCTGGCGTTCGTAGATACAAGAAAACTGTTAAAATTCTTCAGAAACGTCACTTTTGAAGTGTTTTCTTGTACTTTTAAGCCAATCAGATACCCTACGGGCTCGGAAAGTGCAACGAAACCATCAAATTTTAGCTAGAAACTGTATTTTTGTCGATTTTTATTGAATTTGAACTATATTTCAACATTTTTTGATGGTTCTGAGCCACCAAACACTCTTAAAGCATGCAGAATCGACTCAGAATAGGAAAAGGAGACGTTTAGGTCAATTTTATGCATTCTGGCGTTCGTAGATACAAGAAAACTGTTAAAATTCTTCAGAAACGTCACTTTTGAAGTGTTTTCTTGTACTTTTAAGCCAATCAGATACCCTACGGGCTCGGAAAGTGCAACGAAACCATCAAATTTTAGCTAGAAACTGTATTTTTGTCGATTTTTATTGAATTTGAACTATATTTCAAGGTTTTTTGATGGTTCTGAGCCACCAAACACACTTAAAGCATGCAGAATCGACTCAGAATAGGAAAAGGAGACGTTTAGGTCAATTTTATGCATTCTGGCGTTCGTAGATACAAGAAAACTGTTAAAATTCTTCAGAAACGTCACTTTTGAAGTGTTTTCTTGTACTTTTAAGCCAATCAGATACCCTACGGGCTCGGAAAGTGCAACGAAACCATCAAATTTTAGCTAGAAACTGTATTTTTGTCGATTTTTATTGAATTTGAACTATATTTCAACGTTTTTTGATGGTTCTGAGCCACCAAACACACTTAAAGCATGCAGAATCGACTCAGAATAGGAAAAGGAGACGTTTAGGTCAATTTTATGCATTCTGGCGTTCGTGGATACAAGAAAACTGTTAAAATTCTTCAGAAACGTCACTTTTGAAGTGTTTTCTTGTACTTTTAAGCCAATCAGATACCCTACGGGCTCGGAAAGTGCAACGAAACCATCAAATTTTAGCTAGAAACTGTATTTTTGTCGATTTTTATTGAATTTGAACTATATTTCAACGTTTTTTGATGGTTCTGAGCCACCAAACACACTTAAAGCATGCAGAATCGACTCAGAATAGGAAAAGGAGACGTTTAGGTCAATTTTATGCATTCTGGCGTTCGTAGATACAAGAAAACTGTTAAAATTCTTCAGAAACGTCACTTTTGAAGTGTTTTCTTGTACTTTTAAGCCAATCAGATACCCTACGGGCTCGGAAAGTGCAACGAAACCATCAAATTTTAGCTAGAAACTGTATTTTTGTCGATTTTTATTGAATTTGAACTATATTTCAACGTTTTTTGATGGTTCTGAGCCACCAAACGCACTTAAAGCATGCAGAATCGACTCAGAATAGGAAAAGGAGACGTTTAGGTCAATTTTATGCATTCTGGCGTTCGTAGATACAAGAAAACTGTTAAAATTCTTCAGAAACGTCACTTTTGAAGTGTTTTCTTGTACTTTTAAGCCAATCAGATACCCTACGGGCTCGGAAAGTGCAAGGAAACCATCAAATTTTAGCTAGAAACTGTATTTTTGTCGATTTTTATTGAATTTGAACTATATTTCAACATTTTTTGATGGTTCTGAGCCACCAAACACTCTTAAAGCATGCAGAATCGACTCAGAATAGGAAAAGGAGACGTTTAGGTCAATTTTATGCATTCTGGCGTTCGTAGATACAAGAAAACTGTTAAAATTCTTCAGAAACGTCACTTTTGAAGTGTTTTCTTGTACTTTTAAGCCAATCAGATACCCTACGGGCTCGGAAAGTGCAACGAAACCATCAAATTTTAGCTAGAAACTGTATTTTTGTCGATTTTTATTGAATTTGAACTATATTTCAACGTTTTTTGATGGTTCTGAGCCACCAAACACACTTAAAGCATGCAGAATCGACTCAGAATAGGAAAAGGAGACGTTTAGGTCAATTTTATGCATTCTGGCGTTCGTAGATACAAGAAAACTGTTAAAATTCTTCAGAAACATCACTTTTGAAGTGTTTTCTTGTACTTTTAAGCCAATCAGATACCCAACGGGCTCGGAAAGTGCAACGAAACCATCAAATTTTAGCTAGAAACTGTATTTTTGTCGATTTTTATTGAATTTGAACTATATTTCAACGTTTTTTGATGGTTCTGAGCCACCAAACACACTTAAAGCATGCAGAATCGACTCAGAATAGGAAAAGGAGACGTTTAGGTCAATTTTATGCATTCTGGCGTTCGTAGATACAAGAAAACTGTTAAAATTCTTCAGAAACGTCACTTTTGAAGTGTTTTCTTGTACTTTTAAGCCAATCAGATACCCTACGGGCTCGGAAAGTGCAACGAAACCATCAAATTTTAGCTAGAAACTGTATTTTTGTCGATTTTTATTGAATTTGAACTATATTTCAACGTTTTTTGATGGTTCTGAGCCACCAAACACACTTAAAGCATGCAGAATCGACTCAGAATAGGAAAAGGAGACGTTTAGGTCAATTTTATGCATTCTGGCGTTCGTAGATACAAGAAAACTGTTAAAATTCTTCAGAAACGTCACTTTTGAAGTGTTTTCTTGTACTTTTAAGCCAATCAGATACCCTACGGGCTCGGAAAGTGCAACGAAACCATCAAATTTTAGCTAGAAACTGTATTTTTGTCGATTTTTATTGAATTTGAACTATATTTCAATGTTTTTTGATGGTTCTGAGCCACCAAACACACTTAAAGCATGCAGAATCGACTCAGAATAGGAAATGGAGACGTTTAGGTCAATTTTATGCATTCTGGCGTTCGTAGATACAAGAAAACTGTTAAAATTCTTCAGAAACGTCACTTTTGAAGTGTTTTCTTGTACTTTTAAGCCAATCAGATACCCTACGGGCTCGGAAAGTGCAACGAAACCATCAAATTTTAGCTAGAAACTGTATTTTTGTCGATTTTTATTGAATTTGAACTATATTTCAACGTTTTTTGATGGTTCTGAGCCACCAAACACACTTAAAGCATGCAGAATCGACTCAGAATAGGAAAAGGAGACGTTTAGGTCAATTTTATGCATTCTGGCGTTCGTAGATACAAGAAAACTGTTAAAATTCTTCAGAAACGTCACTTTTGAAGTGTTTTCTTGTACTTTTAAGCCAATCAGATACCCTACGGCTCGGAAAGTGCAACGAAACCATCAAATTTTAGCTAGAAACTGTATTTTTGTCGATTTTTATTGAATTTGAACTATATTTCAACGTTTTTTGATGGTTCTGAGCCACCAAACACCACTTAAAGCATGCAGAATCGACTCAGAATAGGAAAAGGAGACGTTTAGGTCAATTTTATGCATTCTGGCGTTCGTAGATACAAGAAAACTGTTAAAATTCTTCAGAAACGTCACTTTTGAAGTGTTTTCTTGTACTTTTAAGCCAATCAGATACCCTACGGGCTCGGAAATTGCAACGAAACCATCAAATTTTAGCTAGAAACTGCATTTTTGTCGATTTTTATTGAATTTGAACTATATTTCAACGTTTTTTGATGGTTCTGAGCCACCAAACACACTTAAAGCATGCAGAATCGACTCAGAATAGGAAAAGGAGACGTTTAGGTCAATTTTATGCATTCTGGCGTTCGTAGATACAAGAAAACTGTTAAAATTCTTCAGAAACGTCACTTTTGAAGTGTTTTCTTGTACTTTTAAGCCAATCAGATACCCTACGGGCTCGGAAAGTGCAACGAAACCATCAAATTTTAGCTAGAAACTGTATTTTTGTCGATTTTTATTGAATTTGAACTATATTTCAACGTTTTTTGATGGTTCTGAGCCACCAAACACACTTAAAGCATGCAGAATCGACTCAGAATAGGAAAAGGAGACGTTTAGGTCAATTTTATGCATTCTGGCGTTCGTAGATACAAGAAAACTGTTAAAATTCTTCAGAAACGTCACTTTTGAAGTGTTTTCTTGTACTTTTAAGCCAATCAGATACCCTACGGGCTCGGAAAGTGCAACGAAACCATCAAATTTTTGCTAGAAACTGTATTTTTGTCGATTTTTATTGAATTTGAAATGTATTTCAACGTTTTTTGATGGTTCTGAGCCACCAAACACACTTAAAGCATGCAGAATCGACTCAGAATAGGAAAAGGAGACGTTTAGGTCAATTTTATGCATTCTGGCGTTCGTAGATACAAGAAAACTGTTAAAATTCTTCAGAAACGTCACTTTTGAAGTGTTTTCTTGTACTTTTAAGCCAATCAGATACCCTACGGGCTCGGAAAGTGCAACGAAACCATCAAATTTTAGCTAGAAACTGTATTTTTGTCGATTTTTATTGAATTTGAACTATATTTCAAGGTTTTTTGATGGTTCTGAGCCACCAAACACACTTAAAGCATGCAGAATCGACTCAGAATAGGAAAAGGAGACGTTTAGGTCAATTTTATGCATTCTGGCGTTCGTAGATACAAGAAAACTGTTAAAATTCTTCAGAAACGTCACTTTTGAAGTGTTTTCTTGTACTTTTAAGCCAATCAGATACCCTACGGGCTCGGAAAGTGCAACGAAACCATCAAATTTTAGCTAGAAACTGTATTTTTGTCGATTTTTATTGAATTTGAACTATATTTCAACGTTTTTTGATGGTTCTGAGCCACCAAACACACCTAAAGCATGCAGAATCGACTCAGAATAGGAAAAGGAGACGTTTAGGTCAATTTTATGCATTCTGGCGTTCGTAGATACAAGAAAACTGTTAAAATTCTTCAGAAACGTCACTTTTGAAGTGTTTTCTTGTACTTTTAAGCCAATCAGATACCCTACGGGCTCGGAAAGTGCAACGAAACCATCAAATTTTAGCTAGAAACTGCATTTTTGTCGATTTTTATTGAATTTGAACTATATTTCAACGTTTTTTGATGGTTCTGAGCCACCAAACACACTTAAAGCATGCAGAATCGACTCAGAATAGGAAAAGGAGACGTTTAGGTCAATTTTATGCATTCTGGCGTTCGTAGATACAAGAAAACTGTTAAAATTCTTCAGAAACGTCACTTTTGAAGTGTTTTCTTGTACTTTTAAGCCAATCAGACACCCTACGGGCTCGGAAAGTGCAACGAAACCATCAAATTTTAGCTAGAAACTGTATTTTTGTCGATTTTTATTGAATTTGAACTATATTTCAACGTTTTTTGATGGTTCTGAGCCACCAAACACTCTTAAAGCATGCAGAATCGACTCAGAATAGGAAAAGGAGACGTTTAGGTCAATATTATGCATTCTGGCGTTCGTATATACAAGAAAACTGTTAAAATTCTTCAGAAACGTCACTTTTGAAGTGTTTTCTTGTACTTTTAAGCCAATCAGATACCCTACGGGCTCGGAAAGTGCAACGAAACCATCAAATTTTAGCTAGAAACTGTATTTTTGTCGATTTTTATTGAATTTGAACTATATTTCAACGTTTTTTGATGGTTCTGAGCCACCAAACACACTTAAAGCATGCAGAATCGACTCAGAATAGGAAAAGGAGACGTTTAGGTCAATTTTATGCATTCTGGCGTTCGTAGATACAAGAAAACTGTTAAAATTCTTCAGAAACGTCACTTTTGAAGTGTTTTCTTGTACTTTTAAGCCAATCAGATACCCTACGGGCTCGGAAAGTGCAACGAAACCATCAAATTTTAGATAGAAACTGTATTTTTGTCGATTTTTATTGAATTTGAACTATATTTCAACGTTTTTTGATGGTTCTGAGCCACCAAACACACTTAAAGCATGCAGAATCGACTCAGAATAGGAAAAGGAGACGTTTAGGTCAATTTTATGCATTCTGGCATTCGTAGATACAAGAAAACTGTTAAAATTCTTCAGAAACGTCACTTTTGAAGTGTTTTCTTGTACTTTTAAGCTAATCAGATACCCTACGGGCTCGGAAAGTGCAACGAAACCATCAAATTTTAGCTAGAAACTGTATTTTTGTCGATTTTCATTGAATTTGAACTATATTTCAACGTTTTTTGATGGTTCTGAGCCACCAAACACACTTAAAGCATGCAGAATCGACTCAGAATAGGAAAAGGAGAAGTTTAGGTCAATTTTATGCATTCTGGCGTTCGTAGATACAAGAAAACTGTTAAAATTCTTCAGAAACGTCACTTTTGAAGTGTTTTCTTGTACTTTTAAGCCAATCAGATACCCTACGGGCTCGGAAAGTGCAACGAAACCATCAAATTTTAGCTAGAAACTGTATTTTTGTCGATTTTTATTGAATTTGAACTATATTTCAACGTTTTTTGATGGTTCTGAGCCACCCAACACACTTAAAGCATGCAGAATCGACTCAGAATAGGAAAAGGAGACGTTTAGGTCAATTTTATGCATTCTGGCGTTCGTAGATACAAGAAAACTGTTAAAATTCTTAAGAAACGTCACTTTTGAAGTGTTTTCTTTTCTTGTACTTTTAAGCCACTCAGATACCCTACGGGCTCGGAAAGTGCAACGAAACCATCAAATTTTAGCTAGAAACTGTATTTTTGTCGATTTTTATTGAATTTGAACTATATTTCAACGTTTTTTGATGGTTCTGAGCCACCAAACACACTTAAAGCATGCAGAATCGACTCAGAATAGGAAAAGGAGACGTTTAGGTCAATTTTATGCATTCTGGCGTTCGTAGATACAAGAAAACTGTTAAAATTCTTCAGAAACGTCACTTTTGAAGTGTTTTCTTGTACTTTTAAGCCACTCAGATACCCGACGGGCTCGGAAAGTGCAACGAAACCATCAAATTTTAGCTAGAAACTGTATTTTTGTCGATTTTTATTGAATTTGAACTATATTTCAACGTTTTTTGATGGTTCTGAGCCACCAAACACACTTAAAGCATGCAGAATCGACTCAGAATAGGAAAAGGAGACGTTTAGGTCAATTTTATGCATTCTGGCGTTCGTAGATACAAGAAAACTGTTAAAATTCTTCAGAAACGTCACTTTTGAAGTGTTTTCTTGTACTTTTAAGCCACTCAGATACCCTACGGGCTCGGAAAGTGCAACGAAACCATCAAATTTTAGCTAGAAACTGTATTTTTGTCGATTTTTATTGAATTTGAACTATATTTCAACGTTTTTTGATGGTTCTGAGCCACCAAACACACTTAAAGCATGCAGAATCGACTCAGAATAGGAAAAGGAGACGTTTAGGTCAATTTTATGCATTCTGGCGTACGTAGATACAAGAAAACTGTTAAAATTCTTCAGAAACGTCACTTTTGAAGTGTTTTCTTGTACTTTTAAGCCACTCAGATACCCAACGGGCTCGGAAAGTGCAACGAAACCATCAAATTTTAGCTAGAAACTGTATTTTTGTCGATTTTTATTGAATTTGAACTATATTTCAACGTTTTTTGATGGTTCTGAGCCACCAAGCACACTTAAAGCATGCAGAATCGACTCAGAATAGGAAAAGGAGACGTTTAGGTCAATTTTATGCATTCTGGCGTTCGTAGATACAAGAAAACTGTTAAAATTCTTCAGAAACGTCACTTTTGAAGTGTTTTCTTGTACTTTTAAGCCACTCAGATACCCTACGGGCTCGGAAAGTGCAACGAAACCATCAAATTTTAGCTAGAAACTGTATTTTTGTCGATTTTTATTGAATTTGAACTATATTTCAACGTTTTTTGATGGTTCTGAGCCACCAAACACACTTAAAGCATGCAGAATCGACTCAGAATAGGAAAAGGAGACGTTTAGGTCAATTTTATGCATTCTGGCGTTCGTAGATACAAGAAAACTGTTAAAATTCTTCAGAAACGTCACTTTTGAAGTGTTTTCTTGTACTTTTAAGCCACTCAGATACCCTACGGGCTCGGAAAGTGCAACGAAACCATCAAATTTTAGCTAGAAACTGTATTTTTGTCGATTTTTATTAAATTTGAACTATATTTCAACGTTTTTTGATGGTTCTGAGCCACCAAACACACTTAAAGCATGCAGAATCGACTCAGAATAGGAAAAGGAGACGTTTAGGTCAATTTTATGCATTCTGGCGTTCGTAGATACAAGAAAACTGTTAAAATTCTTCAGAAACGTCACTTTTGAAGTGTTTTCTTGTACTTTTAAGCCACTCAGATACCCTACGGGCTCGGAAAGTGCAACGAAACCATCAAATTTTAGCTAGAAACTGTATTTTTGTCGATTTTTATTGAATTTGAACTATATTTCAACGTTTTTTGATGGTTCTGAGCCACCAAACACACTTAAAGCATGCAGAATCGACTCAGAATAGGAAAAGGAGACGTTTAGGTCAATTTTATGCATTCTGGCGTTCGTAGATACAAGAAAACTGTTAAAATTCTTCAGAAACGTCACTTTTGAAGTGTTTTCTTGTACTTTTAAGCCACTCAGATACCCTACGGGCTCGGAAAGTGCAACGAAACCATCAAATTTTAGCTAGAAACTGTATTTTTGTCGATTTTTATTGAATTTGAACAATATTTCAACGTTTTTTGATGGTTCTGAGCCACCAAACACACTTAAAGCATGCAGAATCGACTCAGAATAGGAAAAGGAGACGTTTAGGTCAATTTTATGCATTCTGGCGTTCGTAGATACAAGAAAACTGTTAAAATTCTTCAGAAACGTCACTTTTGAAGTGTTTTCTTGTACTTTTAAGCCACTCAGATACCCTACGGGCTCGGAAAGTGCAACGAAACCATCAAATTTTAGCTAGAAACTGTATTTTTGTCGATTTTTATTGAATTTGAACTATATTTCAACGTTTTTTGATGGTTCTGAGCCTCCAAACACACTTAAAGCATGCAGAATCGACTCAGAATAGGAAAAGGAGACGTTTAGGTCAATTTTATGCATTCTGGCGTTCGTAGATACAAGAAAACTGTTAAAATTCTTCAGAAACGTCACTTTTGAAGTGTTATCTTGTACTTTTAAGCCACTCAGATACCCTACGGGCTCGGAAAGTGCAACGAAACCATCAAATTTTAGCTAGAAACTGTATTTTTGTCGATTTTTATTGAATTTGAACTATATTTCAACGTTTTTTGATGGTTCTGAGCCACCAAACACACTTAAAGCATGCAGAATCGACTCAGAATAGGAAAAGGAGACGTTTAGGTCAATTTTATGCATTCTGGCGTTCGTAGATACAAGAAAACTGTTAAAATTCTTCAGAAACGTCACTTTTGAAGTGTTTTCTTGTACTTTTAAGCCACTCAGATACCCTACGGGCTCGGAAAGTGCAACGAAACCATCAAATTTTAGCTAGAAACTGTATTTTTGTCGATTTTTATTGAATTTGAACTATATTTCAACGTTTTTTGATGGTTCTGAGCCACCAAACACACTTAAAGCATGCAGAATCGACTCAGAATAGGAAAAGGAGACGTTTAGGTCAATTTTATGCATTCTGGCGTTCGTAGATACAAGAAAACTGTTAAAATTCTTCAGAAACGTCACTTTTGAAGCGTTTTCTTGTACTTTTAAGCCACTCAGATACCCTACGGGCTCGGAAAGTGCAACGAAACCATCAAATTTTAGCTAGAAACTGTATTTTTGTCGATTTTTATTGAATTTGAACTATATTTCAACGTTTTTTGATGGTTCTGAGCCACCAAACACACTTAAAGCATGCAGAATCGACTCAGAATAGGAAAAGGAGACGTTTAGGTCAATTTTATGCATTCTGGCTTTCGTAGATACAAGAAAACTGTTAAAATTCTTCAGAAACGTCACTTTTGAAGTGTTTTCTTGTACTTTTAAGCCACTCAGATACCCTACGGTCTCGGAAAGTGCAACGAAACCATCAAATTTTAGCTAGAAACTGTATTTTTGTCGATTTTTATTGAATTTGAACTATATTTCAACGTTTTTTGATGGTTCTGAGCCACCAAACACACTTAAAGCATGCAGAATCGACTCAGAATAGGAAAAGGAGACGTTTAGGTCAATTTTATGCATTCTGGCGTTCGTAGATACAAGAAAACTGTTAAAATTCTTCAGAAACGTCACTTTTGAAGTGTTTTCTTGTACTTTTAAGCCACTCAGATACCCTACGGGCTCGGAAAGTGCAACGAAACCATCAAATTTTAGCTAGAAACTGTATTTTTGTCGATTTTTATTAAATTTGAACTATATTTCAACGTTTTTTGATGGTTCTGAGCCACCAAACACACTTAAAGCATGCAGAATCGACTCAGAATAGGAAAAGGAGACGTTTAGGTCAATTTTATGCATTCTGGCGTTCGTAGATACAAGAAAACTGTTAAAATTCTTCAGAAACGTCACTTTTGAAGTGTTTTCTTGTACTTTTAAGCCACTCAGATACCCTACGGGCTCGGAAAGTGCAACGAAACCATCAAATTTTAGCTAGAAACTGTATTTTTGTCGATTTTTATTGAATTTGAACTATATTTCAACGTTTTTTGATGGTTCTGAGCCACCAAACACACTTAAAGCATGCAGAATCGACTCAGAATAGGAAAAGGAGACGTTTAGGTCAATTTTATGCATTCTGGCGTTCGTAGATACAAGAAAACTGTTAAAATTCTTCAGAAACGTCACTTTTGAAGTGTTTTCTTGTACTTTTAAGCCACTCAGATACCCTACGGGCTCGGAAAGTGCAACGAAACCATCAAATTTTAGCTAGAAACTGTATTTTTGTCGATTTTTATTGAATTTGAACAATATTTCAACGTTTTTTGATGGTTCTGAGCCACCAAACACACTTAAAGCATGCAGAATCGACTCAGAATAGGAAAAGGAGACGTTTAGGTCAATTTTATGCATTCTGGCGTTCGTAGATACAAGAAAACTGTTAAAATTCTTCAGAAACGTCACTTTTGAAGTGTTTTCTTGTACTTTTAAGCCACTCAGATACCCTACGGGCTCGGAAAGTGCAACGAAACCATCAAATTTTAGCTAGAAACTGTATTTTTGTCGATTTTTATTGAATTTGAACTATATTTCAACGTTTTTTGATGGTTCTGAGCCTCCAAACACACTTAAAGCATGCAGAATCGACTCAGAATAGGAAAAGGAGACGTTTAGGTCAATTTTATGCATTCTGGCGTTCGTAGATACAAGAAAACTGTTAAAATTCTTCAGAAACGTCACTTTTGAAGTGTTATCTTGTACTTTTAAGCCACTCAGATACCCTACGGGCTCGGAAAGTGCAACGAAACCATCAAATTTTAGCTAGAAACTGTATTTTTGTCGATTTTTATTGAATTTGAACTATATTTCAACGTTTTTTGATGGTTCTGAGCCACCAAACACACTTAAAGCATGCAGAATCGACTCAGAATAGGAAAAGGAGACGTTTAGGTCAATTTTATGCATTCTGGCGTTCGTAGATACAAGAAAACTGTTAAAATTCTTCAGAAACGTCACTTTTGAAGTGTTTTCTTGTACTTTTAAGCCACTCAGATACCCTACGGGCTCGGAAAGTGCAACGAAACCATCAAATTTTAGCTAGAAACTGTATTTTTGTCGATTTTTATTGAATTTGAACTATATTTCAACGTTTTTTGATGGTTCTGAGCCACCAAACACACTTAAAGCATGCAGAATCGACTCAGAATAGGAAAAGGAGACGTTTAGGTCAATTTTATGCATTCTGGCGTTCGTAGATACAAGAAAACTGTTAAAATTCTTCAGAAACGTCACTTTTGAAGCGTTTTCTTGTACTTTTAAGCCACTCAGATACCCTACGGGCTCGGAAAGTGCAACGAAACCATCAAATTTTAGCTAGAAACTGTATTTTTGTCGATTTTTATTGAATTTGAACTATATTTCAACGTTTTTTGATGGTTCTGAGCCACCAAACACACTTAAAGCATGCAGAATCGACTCAGAATAGGAAAAGGAGACGTTTAGGTCAATTTTATGCATTCTGGCTTTCGTAGATACAAGAAAACTGTTAAAATTCTTCAGAAACGTCACTTTTGAAGTGTTTTCTTGTACTTTTAAGCCACTCAGATACCCTACGGTCTCGGAAAGTGCAACGAAACCATCAAATTTTAGCTAGAAACTGTATTTTTGTCGATTTTTATTGAATTTGAACTATATTTCAACGTTTTTTGATGGTTCTGAGCCACCAAACACACTTAAAGCATGCAGAATCGACTCAGAATAGGAAAAGGAGACGTTTAGGTCAATTTTATGCATTCTGGCGTTCGTAGATACAAGAAAACTGTTAAAATTCTTCAGAAACGTCACTTTTGAAGTGTTTTCTTGTACTTTTAAGCCACTCAGATACCCAACGGGCTCGGAAAGTGCAACGAAACCATCAAATTTTAGCTAGAAACTGTATTTTTGTCGATTTTTATTGAATTTGAACTATATTTCAACGTTTTTTGATGGTTCTGAGCCACCAAACACACTTAAAGCATGCAGAATCGACTCAGAATAGGAAAAGGAGTCGTTTAGGTCAATTTTATGCATTCTGGCGTTCGTAGATACAAGAAAACTGTTAAAATTCTTCAGAAACGTCACTTTTGAAGTGTTTTCTTGTACTTTTAAGCCACTCAGATACCCTACGGGCTCGGAAAGTGCAACGAAACCATCAAATTTTAGCTAGAAACTGTATTTTTGTCGATTTTTATTGAATTTGAACTATATTTCAACGTTTTTTGATGGTTCTGAGCCACCAAGCACACTTAAAGCATGCAGAATCGACTCAGAATAGGAAAAGGAGACGTTTAGGTCAATTTTATGCATTCTGGCGTTCGTAGATACAAGAAAACTGTTAAAATTCTTCAGAAACGTCACTTTTGAAGTGTTTTCTTGTACTTTTAAGTCACTCAGATACCCTACGGGCTCGGAAAGTGCAACGAAACCATCAAATTTTAGCTAGAAACTGTATTTTTGTCGATTTTTATTGAATTTGAACTATATTTCAACGTTTTTTGATGGTTCTGAGCCACCAAACACACTTAAAGCATGCAGAATCGACTCAGAATAGGAAAAGGAGACGTTTAGGTTAATTTTATGCATTCTGGCGTTCGTAGATACAAGAAAACTGTTAAAATTCTTCAGAAACGTCACTTTTGAAGTGTTTTCTTGTACTTTTAAGCCACTCAGATACCCTACGGGCTCGGAAAGTGCAACGAAACCATCAAATTTTAGCTAGAAACTGTATTTTTGTCGATTTTTATTGAATTTGAACTATATTTCAACGTTTTTTGATGGTTCTGAGCCACCAAACACACTTAAAGCATGCAGAATCGACTCAGAATAGGAAAAGGAGACGTTTAGGTCAATTTTATGCATTCTGGCGTTCGTAGATACAAGAAAACTGTTAAAATTCTTCAGAAACGTCACTTTTGAAGTGTTTTCTTGTACTTTTAAGCCACTCAGATACTCTACGGGCTCGGAAAGTGCAACGAAACCATCAAATTTTAGCTAGAAACTGTATTTTTGTCGATTTTTATTGAATTTGAACTATATTTCAACGTTTTTTGATGGTTCTGAGCCACCAAACACACTTAAAGCATGCAGAATCGACTCAGAATAGGAAAAGGAGACGTTTAGGTCAATTTTATGCATTCTGGCGTTCGTAGATACAAGAAAACTGTTAAAATTTTTCAGAAACGTCACTTTTGAAGTGTTTTCTTGTACTTTTAAGCCACTCAGATACCCTACGGGCTCGGAAAGTGCAACGAAACCATCAAATTTTAGCTAGAAACTGTATTTTTGTCGATTTTTATTGAATTTGAACTATATTTCAACGTTTTTTGATGGTTCTGAGCCACCAAACACACTTAAAGCATGCAGAATCGACTCAGAATAGGAAAAGGAGACGTTTAGGTCAATTTTATGCATTCTGGCTTTCGTAGATACAAGAAAACTGTTAAAATTCTTCAGAAACGTCACTTTTGAAGTGTTTTCTTGTACTTTTAAGCCACTCAGATACCCTACGGTCTCGGAAAGTGCAACGAAACCATCAAATTTTAGCTAGAAACTGTATTTTTGTCGATTTTTATTGAATTTGAACTATATTTCAACGTTTTTTGATGGTTCTGAGCCACCAAACACACTTAAAGCATGCAGAATCGACTCAGAATAGGAAAAGGAGACGTTTAGGTCAATTTTATGCATTCTGGCGTTCGTAGATACAAGAAAACTGTTAAAATTCTTCAGAAACGTCACTTTTGAAGTGTTTTCTTGTACTTTTAAGCCACTCAGATACCCAACGGGCTCGGAAAGTGCAACGAAACCATCAAATTTTAGCTAGAAACTGTATTTTTGTCGATTTTTATTGAATTTGAACTATATTTCAACGTTTTTTGATGGTTCTGAGCCACCAAACACACTTAAAGCATGCAGAATCGACTCAGAATAGGAAAAGGAGTCGTTTAGGTCAATTTTATGCATTCTGGCGTTCGTAGATACAAGAAAACTGTTAAAATTCTTCAGAAACGTCACTTTTGAAGTGTTTTCTTGTACTTTTAAGCCACTCAGATACCCTACGGGCTCGGAAAGTGCAACGAAACCATCAAATTTTAGCTAGAAACTGTATTTTTGTCGATTTTTATTGAATTTGAACTATATTTCAACGTTTTTTGATGGTTCTGAGCCACCAAGCACACTTAAAGCATGCAGAATCGACTCAGAATAGGAAAAGGAGACGTTTAGGTCAATTTTATGCATTCTGGCGTTCGTAGATACAAGAAAACTGTTAAAATTCTTCAGAAACGTCACTTTTGAAGTGTTTTCTTGTACTTTTAAGTCACTCAGATACCCTACGGGCTCGGAAAGTGCAACGAAACCATCAAATTTTAGCTAGAAACTGTATTTTTGTCGATTTTTATTGAATTTGAACTATATTTCAACGTTTTTTGATGGTTCTGAGCCACCAAACACACTTAAAGCATGCAGAATCGACTCAGAATAGGAAAAGGAGACGTTTAGGTTAATTTTATGCATTCTGGCGTTCGTAGATACAAGAAAACTGTTAAAATTCTTCAGAAACGTCACTTTTGAAGTGTTTTCTTGTACTTTTAAGCCACTCAGATACCCTACGGGCTCGGAAAGTGCAACGAAACCATCAAATTTTAGCTAGAAACTGTATTTTTGTCGATTTTTATTGAATTTGAACTATATTTCAACGTTTTTTGATGGTTCTGAGCCACCAAACACACTTAAAGCATGCAGAATCGACTCAGAATAGGAAAAGGAGACGTTTAGGTCAATTTTATGCATTCTGGCGTTCGTAGATACAAGAAAACTGTTAAAATTCTTCAGAAACGTCACTTTTGAAGTGTTTTCTTGTACTTTTAAGCCACTCAGATACTCTACGGGCTCGGAAAGTGCAACGAAACCATCAAATTTTAGCTAGAAACTGTATTTTTGTCGATTTTTATTGAATTTGAACTATATTTCAACGTTTTTTGATGGTTCTGAGCCACCAAACACACTTAAAGCATGCAGAATCGACTCAGAATAGGAAAAGGAGACGTTTAGGTCAATTTTATGCATTCTGGCGTTCGTAGATACAAGAAAACTGTTAAAATTTTTCAGAAACGTCACTTTTGAAGTGTTTTCTTGTACTTTTAAGCCACTCAGATACCCTACGGGCTCGGAAAGTGCAACGAAACCATCAAATTTTAGCTAGAAACTGTATTTTTGTCGATTTTTATTGAATTTGAACTATATTTCAACGTTTTTTGATGGTTCTGAGCCACCAAACACACTTAAAGCATGCAGAATCGACTCGGAATAGGAAAAGGAGACGTTTAGGTCAATTTTATGCATTCTGGCGTTCGTAGATACAAGAAAACTGTTAAAATTCTTCAGAAACGTCACTTTTGAAGTGTTTTCTTGTACTTTTAAGCCACTCAGATACCCTACGGGCTCGGAAAGTGCAACGAAACCATCAAATTTTAGCTAGAAACTGTATTTTTGTCGATTTTTGTTGAATTTGAACTATATTTCAACGTTTTTTGATGGTTCTGAGCCACCAAACACACTTAAAGCATGCAAAATCGACTCAGAATAGGAAAAGGAGACGTTTAGGTCAATTTTATGCATTCTGGCGTTCGTAGATACAAGAAAACTGTTAAAATTCTTCAGAAACGTCACTTTTGAAGTGTTTTCTTGTACTTTTAAGCCACTCAGATACCCTACGGGCTCGGAAAGTGCAACGAAACCATCAAATTTTAGCTAGAAACTGTATTTTTGTCGATTTTTATTGAATTTGAACTATATTTCAACGTTTTTTGATGGTTCTGAGCCACCAAACACACTTAAAGCATGCAGAATCGACTCAGAATAGGAAAAGGAGACGTTTAGGTCAATTTTATGCATTCTGGCGTTCGTAGATACAAGAAAACTGTTAAAATTCTTCAGAAACGTCACTTTTGAAGTTTTTTCTTGTACTTTTAAGCCACTCAGATACCCTAAGGGCTCGGAAAGTGCAACGAAACCATCAAATTTTAGCTAGAAACTGTATTTTTGTCGATTTTTATTGAATTTGAACTATATTTCAACGTTTTTTGATGGTTCTGAGCCACCAAACACACTTAAAGCATGCAGAATCGACTCAGAATAGGAAAAGGAGACGTTTAGGTCAATTTTATGCATTCTGGCGTTCGTAGATACAAGAAAACTGTTAAAATTCTTCAGAAACGTCACTTTTGAAGGGTTTTCTTGTACTTTTAAGCCACTCAGATACCCTACGGGCTCGGAAAGTGCAACGAAACCATCAAATTTTAGCTAGAAACTGTATTTTTGTCGATTTTTATTGAATTTGAACTATATTTCAACGTTTTTTGATGGTTCTGAGCCACCAAACACACTTAAAGCATGCAGAATCGACTCAGAATAGGAAAAGGAGACGTTTAGGTCAATTTTATGCATTCTGGCGTTCGTAGATACAAGAAAACTGTTAAAATTCTTCAGAAACGTCACTTTTGAAGTGTTTTCTTGTACTTTTAAGCCACTCAGATACCCTACGGGCTCGGAAAGTGCAACGAAACCATCAAATTTTAGCTAGAAACTGTATTTTTGTCGATTTTTATTGAATTTGAACTATATTTCAACGTTTTTTGATGGTTCTGAGCCACCAAACACACTTAAAGCATGCAGAATCGACTCAGAATAGGAAAAGGAGACGTTTAGGTCAATTTTATGCATTCTGGCGTTCGTAGATACAAGAAACCTGTTAAAATTCTTCAGAAACCTCACTTTTGAAGTGTTTTCTTGTACTTTTAAGCCACTCAGATACCCTACGGGCTCGGAAAGTGCAACGAAACCATCAAATTTTAGCTAGAAACTGTATTTTTGTCGATTTTTATTGAATTTGAACTATATTTCAACGTTTTTTGATGGTTCTGAGCCACCAAACACACTTAAAGCATGCAGAATCGACTCAGAATAGGAAAAGGAGACGTTTAGGTCAATTTTATGCATTCTGGCGTTCGTAGATACAAGAAAACTGTTAAAATTCTTCAGAAACGTCACTTTTGAAGTGTTTTCTTGTACTTTTAAGCCACTCAGATACCCTACGGGCTCGGAAAGTGCAACGAAACCATCAAATTTTAGCTAGAAACTGTATTTTTGTCGATTTTTATTGAATTTGAACTATATTTCAACGTTTTTTGATGGTTCTGAGCCACCAAACACACTTAAAGCATGCAGAATCGACTCAGAATAGAAAAAGGAGACGTTTAGGTCAATTTTATGCATTCTGGCGTTCGTAGATACAAGAAAACTGTTAAAATTCTTCAGAAACGTCACTTTTGAAGTGTTTTCTTGTACTTTTAAGCCACTCAGATACCCTACGGGCTCGGAAAGTGCAACGAAACCATCAAATTTTAGCTAGAAACTGTATTTTTGTCGATTTTTATTGAATTTGAACTATATTTCAACGTTTTTTGATGGTTCTGAGCCACCAAACACACTTAAAGCATGCAGAATCGACTCAGAATAGGAAAAGGAGACGTTTAGGTCAATTTTATGCATTCTGGCGTTCGTAGATACAAGAAAACTGTTAAAATTCTTCAGAAACGTCACTTTTGAAGTGTTTTCTTGTACTTTTAAGCCACTCAGATACCCTACGGGCTCGGAAAGTGCAACGAAACCATCAAATTTTAGCTAGAAACTGTATTTTTGTCGATTTTTATTGAATTTGAACTATATTTCAACGTTTTTTGATGGTTCTGAGCCACCAAACACACTTAAAGCATGCAGAATCGACTCAGAATAGGAAAAGGAGACGTTTAGGTCAATTTTATGCATTCTGGCGTTCGTAGATACAAGAAAACTGTTAAAATTCTTCAGAAACGTCACTTTTGAAGTGTTTTCTTGTACTTTTAAGCCACTCAGATACCCTACGGGCTCGGAAAGTGCAACGAAACCATCAAATTTTAGCTAGAAACTGTATTTTTGTCGATTTTTATTGAATTTGAACTATATTTCACGTTTTTTGATGGTTCTGAGCCACCAAACACACTTAAAGCATGCAGAATCGACTCAGAATAGGAAAAGGAGACGTTTAGGTCAATTTTATGCATTCTGGCGTTCGTAGATACAAGAAAACTGTTAAAATTCTTCAGAAACGTCACTTTTGAAGTGTTTTCTTGTACTTTTAAGCCACTCAGATACCCTACGGGCTCGGAAAGTGCAACGAAACCATCAAATTTTAGCTAGAAACTGTATTTTTGTCGATTTTTATTGAATTTGAACTATATTTCAACGTTTTTTGATGGTTCTGAGCCACCAAACACACTTAAAGCATGCAGAATCGACTCAGAATAGGAAAAGAAGACGTTTAGGTCAATTTTATGCATTCTGGCGTTCGTAGATACAAGAAAACTGTTAAAATTCTTCAGAAACGTCACTTTTGAAGTGTTTTCTTGTACTTTTAAGCCACTCAGATACCCTACGGGCTCGGAAAGTGCAACGAAACCATCAAATTTTAGCTAGAAACTGTATTTTTGTCGATTTTTATTGAATTTGAACTATAGTTCAACGTTTTTTGATGGTTCTGAGCCACCAAACACACTTAAAGCATGCAGAATCGACTCAGAATAGGAAAAGGAGACGTTTAGGTCAATTTTATGCATTCTGGCGTTCGTAGATACAAGAAAACTGTTAAAATTCTTCAGAAACGTCACTTTTGAAGTGTTTTCTTGTACTTTTAAGCCACTCAGATACCCTACGGGCTCGGAAAGTGCAACGAAACCATCAAATTTTAGCTAGAAACTGTATTTTTGTCGATTTTTATTGAATTTGAACTATAATTCAACGTTTTTTGATGGTTCTGAACCACCAAACACACTTAAAGCATGCAGAATCGACTCAGAATAGGAAAAGGAGACGTTTAGGTCAATTTTATGCATTCTGGCGTTCGTAGATACAAGAAAACTGTTAAAATTCTTCAGAAACGTCACTTTTGAAGTGTTTTCTTGTACTTTTAAGCCACTCAGATACCCTACGGGCTCGGAAAGTGCAACGAAACCATCAAATTTTAGCTAGAAACTGTATTTTTGTCGATTTTTATTGAATTTGAACTATATTTCAACGTTTTTTGATGGTTCTGAGCCACCAAACACACTTAAAGCATGCAGAATCGACTCAGAACAGGAAAAGGAGACGTTTAGGTAAATTTTATGCATTCTGGCGTTCGTAGATACAAGAAAACTGTTAAAATTCTTCAGAAACGTCACTTTTGAAGTGTTTTCTTGTACTTTTAAGCCACTCAGATACCCTACGGGCTCGGAAAGTGCAACGAAACCATCAAATTTTAGCTAGAAACTGTATTTTTGTCGATTTTTATTGAATTTGAACTATATTTCAACGTTTTTTGATGGTTCTGAGCCACCAAACACACTTAAAGCATGCAGAATCGACTCAGAATAGGAAAAGGAGACGTTTAGGTCAATTTTATGCATTCTGGCGTTCGTAGATACAAGAAAACTGTTAAAATTCTTCAGAAACGTCACTTTTGAAGTGTTTTCTTGTACTTTTAAGCCACTCAGATACCCTACGGGCTCGGAAAGTGCAACGAAACCATCAAATTTTAGCTAGAAACTGTATTTTTGTCGATTTTTATTGAATTTGAACTATATTTCACGTTTTTTGATGGTTCTGAGCCACCAAACACACTTAAAGCATGCAGAATCGACTCAGAATAGGAAAAGGAGACGTTTAGGTCAATTTTATGCATTCTGGCGTTCGTAGATACAAGAAAACTGTTAAAATTCTTCAGAAACGTCACTTTTGAAGTGTTTTCTTGTACTTTTAAGCCACTCAGATACCCTACGGGCTCGGAAAGTGCAACGAAACCATCAAATTTTAGCTAGAAACTGTATTTTTGTCGATTTTTATTGAATTTGAACTATATTTCAACGTTTTTTGATGGTTCTGAGCCACCAAACACACTTAAAGCATGCAGAATCGACTCAGAATAGGAAAAGAAGACGTTTAGGTCAATTTTATGCATTCTGGCGTTCGTAGATACAAGAAAACTGTTAAAATTCTTCAGAAACGTCACTTTTGAAGTGTTTTCTTGTACTTTTAAGCCACTCAGATACCCTACGGGCTCGGAAAGTGCAACGAAACCATCAAATTTTAGCTAGAAACTGTATTTTTGTCGATTTTTATTGAATTTGAACTATAGTTCAACGTTTTTTGATGGTTCTGAGCCACCAAACACACTTAAAGCATGCAGAATCGACTCAGAATAGGAAAAGGAGACGTTTAGGTCAATTTTATGCATTCTGGCGTTCGTAGATACAAGAAAACTGTTAAAATTCTTCAGAAACGTCACTTTTGAAGTGTTTTCTTGTACTTTTAAGCCACTCAGATACCCTACGGGCTCGGAAAGTGCAACGAAACCATCAAATTTTAGCTAGAAACTGTATTTTTGTCGATTTTTATTGAATTTGAACTATAATTCAACGTTTTTTGATGGTTCTGAACCACCAAACACACTTAAAGCATGCAGAATCGACTCAGAATAGGAAAAGGAGACGTTTAGGTCAATTTTATGCATTCTGGCGTTCGTAGATACAAGAAAACTGTTAAAATTCTTCAGAAACGTCACTTTTGAAGTGTTTTCTTGTACTTTTAAGCCACTCAGATACCCTACGGGCTCGGAAAGTGCAACGAAACCATCAAATTTTAGCTAGAAACTGTATTTTTGTCGATTTTTATTGAATTTGAACTATATTTCAACGTTTTTTGATGGTTCTGAGCCACCAAACACACTTAAAGCATGCAGAATCGACTCAGAACAGGAAAAGGAGACGTTTAGGTAAATTTTATGCATTCTGGCGTTCGTAGATACAAGAAAACTGTTAAAATTCTTCAGAAACGTCACTTTTGAAGTGTTTTCTTGTACTTTTAAGCCACTCAGATACCCTACGGGCTCGGAAAGTGCAACGAAACCATCAAATTTTAGCTAGAAACTGTATTTTTGTCGATTTTTATTGAATTTGAACTATATTTCAACGTTTTTTGATGGTTCTGAGCCACCAAACACACTTAAAGCATGCAGAATCGACTCAGAATAGGAAAAGGAGACGTTTAGGTCAATTTTATGCATTCTGGCGTTCGTAGATACAAGAAAACTGTTAAAATTCTTCAGAAACGTCACTTTTGAAGTGTTTTCTTGTACTTTTAAGCCACTCAGATACCCTACGGGCTCGGAAAGTGCAACGAAACCATGAAATTTTAGCTAGAAACTGTATTTTTGTCGATTTTTATTGAATTTGAACTATATTTCAACGTTTTTTGATGGTTCTGAGCCACCAAACACACTTAAAGCATGCAGAATCGACTCAGAATAGGAAAAGGAGACGTTTAGGTCAATTTTATGCATTCTGGAGTTCGTAGATACAAGAAAACTGTTAAAATTCTTCAGAAACGTCACTTTTGAAGTGTTTTCTTGTACTTTTAAGCCACTCAGATACCCTACGGGCTCGGAAAGTGCAACGAAACCATCAAATTTTAGCTAGAAACTGTATTTTTGTCGATTTTTATTGAATTTGAACTATATTTCAACGTTTTTTGATGGTTCTGAGCCACCAAACACACTTAAAGCATGCAGAATCGACTCAGAATAGGAAAAGGAGACGTTTAGGTCAATTTTATGCATTCTGGCGTTCGTAGATACAAGAAAACTGTTAAAATTCTTCAGAAACGTCACTTTTGAAGTGTTTTCTTGTACTTTTAAGCCACTCAGATACCCTACGGGCTCGGAAAGTGCAACGAAACCATCAAATTTTAGCTAGAAACTGTATTTTTGTCGATTTTTATTGAATTTGAACTATATTTCAACGTTTTTTGATGGTTCTGAGCCACCAAACACACTTAAAGCATGCAGAATCGACTCAGAATAGGAAAAGGAGACGTTTAGGTCAATTTTATGCATTCTGGCGTTCGTAGATACAAGAAAACTGTTAAAATTCTTCAGAAACGTCACTTTTGAAGTGTTTTCTTGTACTTTTAAGCCACTCAGATACCCTACGGGCTCGGAAAGTGCAACGAAACCATCGAATTTTAGCTAGAAACTGTATTTTTGTCGATTTTTATTGAATTTGAACTATATTTCAACGTTTTTTGATGGTTCCGAGCCACCAAACACACTTAAAGCATGCAGAATCGACTCAGAATAGGAAAAGGAGACGTTTAGGTCAATTTTATGCATTCTGGCGTTCGTAGATACAAGAAAACTGTTAAAATTCTTCAGAAACGTCACTTTTGAAGTGTTTTCTTGTACTTTTAAGCCACTCAGATACCCTACGGGCTCGGAAAGTGCAACGAAACCATCAAATTTTAGCTAGAAACTGTATTTTTGTCGATTTTTATTGAATTTGAACTATATTTCAACGTTTTTTGATGGTTCTGAGCCACCAAACACACTTAAAGCATGCAGAATCGACTCAGAATAGGAAAAGAAGACGTTTAGGTCAATTTTATGCATTCTGGCGTTCGTAGATACAAGAAAACTGTTAAAATTCTTCAGAAACGTCACTTTTGAAGTGTTTTCTTGTACTTTTAAGCCACTCAGATACCCTACGGGCTCGGAAAGTGCAACGAAACCATCAAATTTTAGCTAGAAACTGTATTTTTGTCGATTTTTATTGAATTTGAACTATAGTTCAACGTTTTTTGATGGTTCTGAGCCACCAAACACACTTAAAGCATGCAGAATCGACTCAGAATAGGAAAAGGAGACGTTTAGGTCAATTTTATGCATTCTGGCGTTCGTAGATACAAGAAAACTGTTAAAATTCTTCAGAAACGTCACTTTTGAAGTGTTTTCTTGTACTTTTAAGCCACTCAGATACCCTACGGGCTCGGAAAGTGCAACGAAACCATCAAATTTTAGCTAGAAACTGTATTTTTGTCGATTTTTATTGAATTTGAACTATAATTCAACGTTTTTTGATGGTTCTGAACCACCAAACACACTTAAAGCATGCAGAATCGACTCAGAATAGGAAAAGGAGACGTTTAGGTCAATTTTATGCATTCTGGCGTTCGTAGATACAAGAAAACTGTTAAAATTCTTCAGAAACGTCACTTTTGAAGTGTTTTCTTGTACTTTTAAGCCACTCAGATACCCTACGGGCTCGGAAAGTGCAACGAAACCATCAAATTTTAGCTAGAAACTGTATTTTTGTCGATTTTTATTGAATTTGAACTATATTTCAACGTTTTTTGATGGTTCTGAGCCACCAAACACACTTAAAGCATGCAGAATCGACTCAGAACAGGAAAAGGAGACGTTTAGGTAAATTTTATGCATTCTGGCGTTCGTAGATACAAGAAAACTGTTAAAATTCTTCAGAAACGTCACTTTTGAAGTGTTTTCTTGTACTTTTAAGCCACTCAGATACCCTACGGGCTCGGAAAGTGCAACGAAACCATCAAATTTTAGCTAGAAACTGTATTTTTGTCGATTTTTATTGAATTTGAACTATATTTCAACGTTTTTTGATGGTTCTGAGCCACCAAACACACTTAAAGCATGCAGAATCGACTCAGAATAGGAAAAGGAGACGTTTAGGTCAATTTTATGCATTCTGGCGTTCGTAGATACAAGAAAACTGTTAAAATTCTTCAGAAACGTCACTTTTGAAGTGTTTTCTTGTACTTTTAAGCCACTCAGATACCCTACGGGCTCGGAAAGTGCAACGAAACCATCAAATTTTAGCTAGAAACTGTATTTTTGTCGATTTTTATTGAATTTGAACTATATTTCACGTTTTTTGATGGTTCTGAGCCACCAAACACACTTAAAGCATGCAGAATCGACTCAGAATAGGAAAAGGAGACGTTTAGGTCAATTTTATGCATTCTGGCGTTCGTAGATACAAGAAAACTGTTAAAATTCTTCAGAAACGTCACTTTTGAAGTGTTTTCTTGTACTTTTAAGCCACTCAGATACCCTACGGGCTCGGAAAGTGCAACGAAACCATCAAATTTTAGCTAGAAACTGTATTTTTGTCGATTTTTATTGAATTTGAACTATATTTCAACGTTTTTTGATGGTTCTGAGCCACCAAACACACTTAAAGCATGCAGAATCGACTCAGAATAGGAAAAGAAGACGTTTAGGTCAATTTTATGCATTCTGGCGTTCGTAGATACAAGAAAACTGTTAAAATTCTTCAGAAACGTCACTTTTGAAGTGTTTTCTTGTACTTTTAAGCCACTCAGATACCCTACGGGCTCGGAAAGTGCAACGAAACCATCAAATTTTAGCTAGAAACTGTATTTTTGTCGATTTTTATTGAATTTGAACTATAGTTCAACGTTTTTTGATGGTTCTGAGCCACCAAACACACTTAAAGCATGCAGAATCGACTCAGAATAGGAAAAGGAGACGTTTAGGTCAATTTTATGCATTCTGGCGTTCGTAGATACAAGAAAACTGTTAAAATTCTTCAGAAACGTCACTTTTGAAGTGTTTTCTTGTACTTTTAAGCCACTCAGATACCCTACGGGCTCGGAAAGTGCAACGAAACCATCAAATTTTAGCTAGAAACTGTATTTTTGTCGATTTTTATTGAATTTGAACTATAATTCAACGTTTTTTGATGGTTCTGAACCACCAAACACACTTAAAGCATGCAGAATCGACTCAGAATAGGAAAAGGAGACGTTTAGGTCAATTTTATGCATTCTGGCGTTCGTAGATACAAGAAAACTGTTAAAATTCTTCAGAAACGTCACTTTTGAAGTGTTTTCTTGTACTTTTAAGCCACTCAGATACCCTACGGGCTCGGAAAGTGCAACGAAACCATCAAATTTTAGCTAGAAACTGTATTTTTGTCGATTTTTATTGAATTTGAACTATATTTCAACGTTTTTTGATGGTTCTGAGCCACCAAACACACTTAAAGCATGCAGAATCGACTCAGAACAGGAAAAGGAGACGTTTAGGTAAATTTTATGCATTCTGGCGTTCGTAGATACAAGAAAACTGTTAAAATTCTTCAGAAACGTCACTTTTGAAGTGTTTTCTTGTACTTTTAAGCCACTCAGATACCCTACGGGCTCGGAAAGTGCAACGAAACCATCAAATTTTAGCTAGAAACTGTATTTTTGTCGATTTTTATTGAATTTGAACTATATTTCAACGTTTTTTGATGGTTCTGAGCCACCAAACACACTTAAAGCATGCAGAATCGACTCAGAATAGGAAAAGGAGACGTTTAGGTCAATTTTATGCATTCTGGCGTTCGTAGATACAAGAAAACTGTTAAAATTCTTCAGAAACGTCACTTTTGAAGTGTTTTCTTGTACTTTTAAGCCACTCAGATACCCTACGGGCTCGGAAAGTGCAACGAAACCATGAAATTTTAGCTAGAAACTGTATTTTTGTCGATTTTTATTGAATTTGAACTATATTTCAACGTTTTTTGATGGTTCTGAGCCACCAAACACACTTAAAGCATGCAGAATCGACTCAGAATAGGAAAAGGAGACGTTTAGGTCAATTTTATGCATTCTGGAGTTCGTAGATACAAGAAAACTGTTAAAATTCTTCAGAAACGTCACTTTTGAAGTGTTTTCTTGTACTTTTAAGCCACTCAGATACCCTACGGGCTCGGAAAGTGCAACGAAACCATCAAATTTTAGCTAGAAACTGTATTTTTGTCGATTTTTATTGAATTTGAACTATATTTCAACGTTTTTTGATGGTTCTGAGCCACCAAACACACTTAAAGCATGCAGAATCGACTCAGAATAGGAAAAGGAGACGTTTAGGTCAATTTTATGCATTCTGGCGTTCGTAGATACAAGAAAACTGTTAAAATTCTTCAGAAACGTCACTTTTGAAGTGTTTTCTTGTACTTTTAAGCCACTCAGATACCCTACGGGCTCGGAAAGTGCAACGAAACCATCAAATTTTAGCTAGAAACTGTATTTTTGTCGATTTTTATTGAATTTGAACTATATTTCAACGTTTTTTGATGGTTCTGAGCCACCAAACACACTTAAAGCATGCAGAATCGACTCAGAATAGGAAAAGGAGACGTTTAGGTCAATTTTATGCATTCTGGCGTTCGTAGATACAAGAAAACTGTTAAAATTCTTCAGAAACGTCACTTTTGAAGTGTTTTCTTGTACTTTTAAGCCACTCAGATACCCTACGGGCTCGGAAAGTGCAACGAAACCATCGAATTTTAGCTAGAAACTGTATTTTTGTCGATTTTTATTGAATTTGAACTATATTTCAACGTTTTTTGATGGTTCTGAGCCACCAAACACACTTAAAGCATGCAGAATCGACTCAGAATAGGAAAAGGAGACGTTTAGGTCAATTTTATGCATTCTGGCGTTCGTAGATACAAGAAAACTGTTAAAATTCTTCAGAAACGTCACTTTTGAAGTGTTTTCTTGTACTTTTAAGCCACTCAGATACCCTACGGGCTCGGAAAGTGCAACGAAACCATCAAATTTTAGCTAGAAACTGTATTTTTGTCGATTTTTATTGAATTTGAACTATGTTTCAACGTTTTTTGATGGTTCTGAGCCACCAAACACACTTAAAGCATGCAGAATCGACTCAGAATAGGAAAAGGAGACGTTTAGGTCAATTTTATGCATTCTGGCGTTCGTAGATACAAGAAAACTGTTAAAATTCTTCAGAAACGTCACTTTTGAAGTGTTTTCTTGTACTTTTAAGCCACTCAGATACCCTACGGGCTCGGAAAGTGCAACGAAACCATGAAATTTTAGCTAGAAACTGTATTTTTGTCGATTTTTATTGAATTTGAACTATATTTCAACGTTTTTTGATGGTTCTGAGCCACCAAACACACTTAAAGCATGCAGAATCGACTCAGAATAGGAAAAGGAGACGTTTAGGTCAATTTTATGCATTCTGGCGTTCGTAGATACAAGAAAACTGTTAAAATTCTTCAGAAACGTCACTTTTGAAGTGTTTTCTTGTACTTTTAAGCCACTCAGATACCCTACGGGCTCGGAAAGTGCAACGAAACCATCAAATTTTAGCTAGAAACTGTATTTTTGTCGATTTTTATTGAATTTGAACTATATTTCAACGTTTTTTGATGGTTCTGAGCCACCAAACACACTTAAAGCATGCAGAATCGACTCAGAATAGGAAAAGGAGACGTTTAGGTCAATTTTATGCATTCTGGCGTTCGTAGATACAAGAAAACTGTTAAAATTCTTCAGAAACGTCACTTTTGAAGTGTTTTCTTGTACTTTTAAGCCACTCAGATACCCTACGGGCTCGGAAAGTGCAACGAAACCATCAAATTTTAGCTAGAAACTGTATTTTTGTCGATTTTTATTGAATTTGAACTATATTTCAACGTTTTTTGATGGTTCTGAGCCACCAAACACACTTAAAGCATGCAGAGTCGACTCAGAATAGGAAAAGGAGACGTTTAGGTCAATTTTATGCATTCTGGCGTTCGTAGATACAAGAAAACTGTTAAAATTCTTCAGAAACGTCACTTTTGAAGTGTTTTCTTGTACTTTTAAGCCACTCAGATACCCTACGGGCTCGGAAAGTGCAACGAAACCATCAAATTTTAGCTAGAAACTGTATTTTTGTCGATTTTTATTGAATTTGAACTATATTTCAACGTTTTTTGATGGTTCTGAGCCACCAAACACACTTAAAGCATGCAGAATCGACTCAGAATAGGAAAAGGAGACGTTTAGGTCAATTTTATGCATTCTGGCGTTCGTAGATACAAGAAAACTGTTAAAATTCTTCAGAAACGTCACTTTTGAAGTGTTTTCTTGTACTTTTAAGCCACTCAGATACCCTACGGGCTCGGAAAGTGCAACGAAACCATCAAATTTTAGCTAGAAACTGTATTTTTGTCGATTTTTATTGAATTTGAACTATATTTCAACGTTTTTTGATGGTTCTGAGCCACCAAACACACTTAAAGCATGCAGAATCGACTCAGAATAGGAAAAGGAGACGTTTAGGTCAATTTTATGCATTCTGGCGTTCGTAGATACAAGAAAACTGTTAAAATTCTTCAGAAACGTCACTTTTGAAGTGTTTTCTTGTACTTTTAAGCCACTCAGTTACCCTACGGGCTCGGAAAGTGCAACGAAACCATCAAATTTTAGCTAGAAACTGTATTTTTGTCGATTTTTATTGAATTTGAACTATATTTCAACGTTTTTTGATGGTTCTGAGCCACCAAACACACTTAAAGCATGCAGAATCGACTCAGAATAGGAAAAGGAGACATTTAGGTCAATTTTATGCATTCTGGCGTTCGTAGATACAAGAAAACTGTTAAAATTCTTCAGAAACGTCACTTTTGAAGTGTTTTCTTGTACTTTTAAGCCACTCAGATACCCTACGGGCTCGGAAAGTGCAACGAAACCATCAAATTTTAGCTAGAAACTGTATTTTTGTCGATTTTTATTGAATTTGAACTATATTTCAACGTTTTTTGATGGTTCTGAGCCACCAAACACACTTAAAGCATGCAGAATCGACTCAGAATAGGAAAAGGAGACATTTAGGTCAATTTTATGCATTCTGGCGTTCGTAGATACAAGAAAACTGTTAAAATTCTTCAGAAACGTCACTTTTGAAGTGTTTTCTTGTACTTTTAAGCCACTCAGATACCCTACGGGCTCGGAAAGTGCAACGAAACCATCAAATTTTAGCTAGAAACTGTATTTTTGTCGATTTTTATTGAATTTGAACTATATTTCAACGTTTTTTGGTGGTTCTGAGCCACCAAACACACTTAAAGCATGCAGAATCGACTCAGAATAGGAAAAGGAGACGTTTAGGTCAATTTTATGCATTCTGGCGTTCGTAGATACAAGAAAACTGTTAAAATTCTTCAGAAACGTCACTTTTGAAGTGTTTTCTTGTAATTTTAAGCCACTCAGATACCCAACGGGCTCGGAAAGTGCAACGAAACCATCAAATTTTAGCTAGAAACTGTATTTTTGTCGATTTTTATTGAATTTGAACTATATTTCAACGTTTTTTGATGGTTCTGAGCCACCAAACACACTTAAAGCATGCAGAATCGACTCAGAATAGGAAAAGGAGACGTTTAGGTCAATTTTATGCATTCTGGCGTTCGTAGATACAAGAAAACTGTTTAAATTCTTCAGAAACGTCACTTTTGAAGTGTTTTCTTCAATCAATCAATCAATCAATCAATTTTTATTGTGCTTAAATGTACACACATTTTACACTCGTCAAAATTCAGAGATAACATAAATGTCATTTACAATGTTTGATAGTAATAAATCAAGAAAAGTTGTACAGAAGGAAGAAAACATATAGAACATGATACACATTATTGCATGGATACATTGATGTCGTTCAGAAACTGATCATAGTTATAGTAGGCTTTGTTAATCAGAAAGTTTTTTACAACCTTCTTGTACTTTTAAGCCACTCAGATACCCTACGGGCTCGGAAAGTGCAACGAAACCATCAAATTTTAGCTAGAAACTGTATTTTTGTCGATTTTTATTGAATTTGAACTATATTTCAACGTTTTTTGATGGTTCTGAGCCACCAAACACACTTAAAGCATGCAGAATTGACTCAGAATAGGAAAAGGAGACGTTTAGGTCAATTTTATGCATTCTGGCGTTCGTAGATACAAGAAAACTGTTAAAATTCTTCAGAAACGTCACTTTTGAAGTGTTTTCTTGTACTTTTAAGCCACTCAGATACCCTACGGGCTCGGAAAGTGCAACGAAACCATCAAATTTTAACTAGAAACTGTATTTTTGTCGATTTTTATTGAATTTGAACTATATTTCAACGTTTTTTGATGGTTCTGAGCCACCAAACACACTTAAAGCATGCAGAATCGACTCAGAATAGGAAAAGGAGACGTTTAGGTCAATTTTATGCATTCTGGCGTTCGTAGATACAAGAAAACTGTTAAAATTCTTCAAAAACGTCACTTTTGAAGTGTTTTCTTGTACTTTTAAGCCACTCAGATACCCTACGGGCTCGGAAAGTGCAACGAAACCATCAAATTTTAACTAGAAACTGTATTTTTGTCGATTTTTATTGAATTTGAACTATATTTCAACGTTTTTTTGATGGTTCTGAGCCACCAAACACACTTAAAGCATGCAGAATCGACTCAGAATAGGAAAAGGAGACGTTTAGGTCAATTTTATGCATTCTGGCGTTCGTAGATACAAGAAAACTGTTAAAATTCTTCAGAAACGTCACTTTTGAAGTGTTTTCTTGTACTTTTAAGCCACTCAGATACCCTACGGGCTCGGAAAGTGCAACGAAAGCATCAAATTTTAGCTAGAAACTGTATTTTTGTCGATTTTTATTAAATTTGAACTATATTTCAACGTTTTTTGATGGTTCTGAGCCACCAAACACACTTAAAGCATGCAGAGTCGACTCATAATAGGAAAAGGAGACGTTTAGGTCAATTTTATGCATTCTGGCGTTCGTAGATATAAGAAAACTGTTAAAATTCTTCAGAAACGTCACTTTTGAAGTGTTTTCTTGTACTTTTAAGCCACTCAGATACCCTACGGGCTCGGAAAGTGCAACGAAACCATCAAATTTTAGCTAGAAACTGTATTTTTGTCGATTTTTATTGAATTTGAACTATATTTCAACGTTTTTTGATGGTTCTGAGCCACCAAACACACTTAAAGCATGCAGAATCGACTCAGAATAGGAAAAGGAGACGTTTAGGTCAATTTTATGCATTCTGGCATTCGTAGATACAAGAAAACTGTTAAAATTCTTCAGAAACGTCACTTTTGAAGTGTTTTTTTGTACTTTTAAGCCACTCAGATACCCTACGGGCTCGGAAAGTGCAACGAAACCATCAAATTTTAGCTAGAAACTGTATTTTTGTCGATTTTTATTGAATTTGAACTATATTTCAACGTTTTTTGATGGTTCTGAGCCACCAAACACACTTAAAGCATGCAGAATCGACTCAGAATAGGAAAAGGAGACGTTTAGGTCAATTTTATGCATTCTGGCGTTCGTAGATACAAGAAAACTGTTAAAATTCTTCAGAAACGTCACTTTTGAAGTGTTTTCTTGTACTTTTAAGCCACTCAGATACCCTACGGGCTCGGAAAGTGCAACGAAACCATCAAATTTTAACTAGAAACTGTATTTTTGTCGATTTTTATTGAATTTGAACTATATTTCAACGTTTTTTGATGGTTCTGAGCCACCAAACACACTTAAAGCATGCAGAATCGACTCAGAATAGGAAAAGGAGACGTTTAGGTCAATTTTATGCATTCTGGCGTTCGTAGATACAAGAAAACTGTTAAAATTCTTCAGAAACGTCACTTTTGAAGTGTTTTCTTGTACTCTTAAGCCACTCAGATACCCTACGGGCTCGGAAAGTGCAACGAAACCATCAAATTTTAGCTAGAAACTGTATTTTTGTCGATTTTTATTGAATTTGAACTATATTTCAACGTTTTTTGATGGTTCTGAGCCACCAAACACACTTAAAGCATGCATAATTGACTCAGAATAGGAAAAGGAGACGTTTAGGTTAATTTTATGCATTCTGGCGTTCGTAGATACAAGAAAACTGTTAAAATTCTTCAGAAACGTCACTTTTGAAGTGTTTTCTTGTACTTTTAAGCCACTCAGATACCCAACGGGCTCGGAAAGTGCAACGAAACCATCAAATTTTAACTAGAAACTGTATTTTTGTCGATTTCTATTGAATTTGAACTATATTTCAACGTTTTTTGATGGTTCTGAGCCACCAAACACACTTAAAGCATGCAGAATCGACTCAGAATAGGAAAAGGAGACGTTTAGGTCAATTTTATGCATTCTGGCGTTCGTAGATACAAGAAAACTGTTAAAATTCTTCAGAAACGTCACTTTTGAAGTGTTTTCTTGTACTTTTAAGCCACTCAGATACCCTACGGGCTCGGAAAGTGCAACGAAACCATCAAATTTTAACTAGAAACTGTATTTTTGTCGATTTTTATTGAATTTGAACTATATTTCAACGTTTTTTGATGGTTCTGAGACACCAAACACACTTAAAGCATGCAGAATCGACTCAGAATAGGAAAAGGAGACGTTTAGGTCAATTTAATGCATTCTGGCGTTCGTAGATACAAGAAAACTGTTAAAATTCTTCAGAAACGTCACTTTTGAAGTGTTTTCTTGTACTTTTAAGCCACTCAGATACCCTACGGGCTCGGAAAGTGCAACGAAACCATCAAATTTTAGCTAGAAACTGTATTTTTGTCGATTTTTATTAAATTTGAACTATATTTCAACGTTTTTTGATGGTTCTGAGCCACCAAACACACTTAAAGCATGCAGAATCGACTCAGAATAGGAAAAGGAGACGTTTAGGTCAATTTTATGCATTCTGGCGTTCGTAGATACAAGAAAACTGTTAAAATTCTTCAGAAACGTCACTTTTGAAGTGTTTTCTTGTACTTTTAAGCCACTCAGATACCCTACGGGCTCGGAAAGTGCAACGAAACCATCAAATTTTAGCTAGAAACTGTATTTTTGTCGATTTTTATTGAATTTGAACTATATTTCAACGTTTTTTGATGGTTCTGAGCCACCAAACACACTTAAAGCATGCAGAATCGACTCAGAATAGGAAAAGGAGACGTTTAGGTCAATTTTATGCATTCTGGCATTCGTAGATACAAGAAAACTGTTAAAATTCTTCAGAAACGTCACTTTTGAAGTGTTTTCTTGTACTTTTAAGCCACTCAGATACCCTACGGGCTCGGAAAGTGCAACGAAACCATCAAATTTTAGCTAGAAACTGTATTTTTGTCGATTTTTATTGAATTTGAACTATATTTCAACGTTTTTTGATGGTTCTGAGCCACCAAACACACTTAAAGCATGCAGAATCGACTCAGAATAGGAAAAGGAGACGTTTAGGTCAATTTTATGCATTCTGGCGTTCGTAGATACAAGAAAACTGTTAAAATTCTTCAGAAACGTCACTTTTGAAGTGTTTTCTTGTACTTTTAAGCCACTCAGATACCCAACGGGCTCGGAAAGTGCAACGAAACCATCAAATTTTAACTAGTGTTCCGGCTCGAAGACCAATGTTCCGGCTCGGAGACCAATGTTTCGGCTCGAAGACCAATGTTCCGGCTTGAATGCCAATGTTTCGTACAATCCGAATCGTAGTACCAACGTTTTTTGTAATCCGGCTGATACGACCATGTATGGTCTTCCGAATTGTACCTTGATGTTGCTCGAAGGACCTTTGTTTGCTATAATTGAAATAATGGACAGCGTTCGGTTTCGATGTTTAATGTAGGACGGTTACAGAAGTACTAAAATTACAGTGCTATTTACAAAACAGGTAAAGATACCCAAAAGGGTCAGTGGCCGCTTCCGGAAATGCAACATCCCGCCGGCCTTGAAGGGTTCTTCAATATTAATCTGTATAATTAAGAACAAATTATGACAAATGAGAAAAAAAAAAAAAAATGAAATATACAATAGAAGTGAACTTAATAAAATACATATGATATCCACTATTCAATTGGTAGAACGCACACTTTGTTTATTGCACGCTTCACTATACCGCTAATTGTTTTCACGGAAACTACCCGCACATGCCCGTCACTGCCCGGATGGAGCTCTTGAATTCGGCCCATCTTCCACGCAAGCGGGGGCAGGTTGTCCTCCTTGAGCACAACGAGTGCTCCTGGTTGGAGTTCTTCCTTCGACGCCGCCTTCCACTTCGTGCGTTGTTGCAACTCGTTCAGATATTCTAGGGACCAGCGTCGCCAGAAATGCTGTTTAATTTGTTGAATGCGCTGCCAATGATTCAGTCGATTAGATGGAACATCGACCAAGTTTTCTTGAGGCAACGCAATTAGTGGACTCCCGATTAAGAAATGGCCAGGAGTTAGAGGTGATAGGTCGTTGGGGTCATTTGAAAGGGGTGTCAAAGGACGAGAATTCAAACATGCTTCGATTTCAACTAATAGGGTATAAAACTGATCGTAATTCAGCAATGCGTTTTTCGTCACTCGACTAATGTGGTATTTTGCTGACTTAATACCCGCTTCCCATAAACCGCCCATATGAGGGGATCTACTTGGTATAAAATGCCAGTGAAGATTTTGCATTTCTAATTTATTGGTTAGTTCACCGAAAGCTTGTGATTGAAATAATTTAGTTAATTCGTTATTACTCCCTACAAAATTAGTTGCATTGTCCGAATACATGTTAAGAACCTTGCCACGACGGGCTACCATGCGATTAAGTGCACTCAGAAATGTTTGACTTGAACAATCGCAAACTAATTCAATGTGAATTGCCTTTGTGGCCAAACAGATAAAAAAGCAATATATGATTTGATTGATTTTGAAGTTCGTAAGAAACCATTTTTGATAAAAATGGGACCAGCATAGTCGACTGCGCAATTGACAAATGGTCTAATTGTTTGTTGTATTCGAGCTTTAGGCAAATTACCCATCAATTGATTAAGGGAAGTAGGTTTTGCTTTAAAACACGGGACACATTGCCTTAAAACACTCCTTACGGCGTTACGCCCGCTCAAAGGCCAAAATTGTTGTCGTACAGTGGCTAGTGTGCATTGACTTCCTGCATGTTTTAGTTGCCTATGTATGTCTGTTATTATTATTTTGGTAATATGATGGTTTTTTGGGATTACATAAGGATGTTTTTGTGTTTCTTGTAAGTCAGAATTAACTAGTCTGCCGCCTACTCGGATTAGACCATGGTTATCTAAAAATGGGTTTAATGAAAGTAACTTACTTGGTTTATTAACCTGCCCGTTACTGGTTAATTGTGCAATTTCGCTAGAAAATACTTGTGTCTGAAGCAGTTTAAGTATACATCGCTTAGCATTTTCAATCTCCTCAAATGTAAGTGGTTTCGGTTTTTGCATAGGTAATCTTGCTTTGTGTTTAGGTTGATTAAGCTGGGTCTGTTTTATCAGAGCATTGTGTTTGAACCTCAAAATCCATGCTACAATGGTTATTAATTTCTTAAATGAGGAAAACCTATATAAAATTGAATAATCAGTTACACTGTGCGTTTGTGCGGCAATCAGTGTAGTTTTCCTTTCTGGAACATCGGATAAATTATATTGAGGAGTTGTGGGCCAATATGAATTATGTGATTTTAAAAAATGTGGACCTTCCCACCAGAGTGGTGATTGGATTAATATGGAAAATAAATCTAATTGGATTGTTGGGCCAGTCATTAGTAATGGATTTAAATTAACCCCATTGGATGAACTTGCAGAACTGTTGAAAACCACTCGCACCTTGGTGCTAACACTTGTTTCTTTTATTACTGGATGGTGACTAAGATAAAAGCGATTTTCTTCCAGAGGGTCTGGGGTATTTATTACCTCCATGTGTCCCAGTTCAATGTATTCGGTCATAAATTTACTATAATCATTATGAAGCTTAGGAGCTTTCACCAACCGTCTTTCTAATGAGTAAAATTTTGAAAGAGTTCCGTTAAAAGAATTACCTGGCTCCAGGTGGCAGTCTTTAAAGGGTAGTTTTACTATAAACCTACCGGAAACATCTCGTTTGAAGTTTGCCGAAAAATGATTTTCGCATAATTTTTCTTCCTTGGAGAGAGGCTTACTCATGGGTATTTCCTCAATTTGCCACAATTTAGCTACCTGAGTTTCTAATGAATTAACTGCCACATTGCACGATACCTGTTTAATCCTTTCCGGAATTTTAAGTTTACCACCGAAAACCCAACCCAGTTTTGTTTCTCGGAGGGACGGTAAATCTGTACCAAAGCTTAATGAACCGGCTAAAATTAGTTCCCAAAAAACTTCGTTGCTAATTAGCAAATCGACAGGTCTAGATTTGTGAAATTCAGGATCAGCCAACTGGATATTATTTGGAATTTTGAATATGTTATGCGAAAAATTGAATGGCGGGGTGTTTCTTGTGATCTGCTCTAAAATTAAGCAATTCAGCTGTGTAGTAAATGAACTAACTCTGGACTTGATTGTAACATTTACACTATTGTTAATGATTGTAGGAGATGAATTTTGAGGGTTAATTCCAGAAATTTGCACTTTAGTCGGTGAGTTATCCAATTCAAGTCTATCAGCTAAAGATTTTGTAATAAAATGTGATTCCGATCCTCCATCTAATAAAGCACGACAGAAATGATAATTATCATACTTGTCCTTTATGTATACAAGGACAGTTGATAACAATACTTTAACATCCTTTACTTGCGAACCGAAATTTGTTAAAGTGGTGCTAGTTTGAGGGTCTACTGTAGGTTCAGTTGGATTGTCCAAATGCAGAAGCGAATTATGTTTTTCTTTACATATTTTGCAAGTATAAGAAGATCGGCAAGATTTTAAAGAATGCGATTTTAAGCAATTAACGCACAATTTTAATTTGTTAATCTTTGACCGACGTTGCTTGACAGCTAATTTTAAAAATTCTTCACAATGATAAATAAAATGATTGCCCTTACAGTGAGGACAACTTAATTGATACTTGTTTGCGATATGAACAGATTTGTGGTTGACGGGCCTTGTTTTTGGATTAAATTGTTGTGTTTTAAATAACTTATTGGATTCTAATGACTCCAATAATTGATACCTTTTCGTTAAAAATGCTTTCATTTGAGCCATTGTTGGCAATTCAGTTCCTACTAATGAATTTTCCCATTCTCTAGTTGTAATAAAATCGAATTTAGTTGTTACTAGATAAATTAAGATTGGGTCCCAACTTTGAACTTCTAATTTCAATGCTTCAAGAGCTTTCAAATTTGAATTTAATTTATCTGTAAACATGCGGAGTGCGTTAGCAGAATCTTTTGTAATATTAGGTAAATTGAACAATTCGCGCATGTGATTTTTGACTAAAAGATTTTTGTTTTCATAGCGTTCTTTTAATAATTCTAAAGCAACTTTATAATTTTCATTGTTGATACACAAATCGGAAATTATATTACCAGCTTCTTTTTTAAGGCATGATTTTAAATATTGTAATTTTTGGACATCACTTAATGTTTTGTTTTCGTGAATAAGTGATTCAAACGTATTATAAAAATTAGGCCACTGTGTTATTTCACCATCAAAATTTGGAATTTCTAATGTTGGTAATTTAACTTGAATATTATTAGTAGTTTGTAAATTAGGATTTGGTGATACCGATCTTTGTGAATCGGGTTGAAATTTGGAAATAAGATGTTGTGAGCGTGTGATTACTCTATAATATAAAGATTCGTATTGTTCACGGGGATCACTAAGAGGTTCTGACGAAGTGCTCTCTTCATCAGTTTGGCCAGTAGAGGAATTTTCTAATGACTCGATAATTATTTGCAATTTATCTAACTCGTCTAATAAAGGCTTAATGCGTGTTAGTCTGTATTTAAGTTCTACAACATCATGTTCAGAGTTAACATTATTTAAGAAATTATCGTACCTATTGAGCTGGTTAATGATTATTTTTTGTTGATTCTTACTGTGCTGTAACTTTTCTATCATTTTGGGAGGCATATTAGCGAATAACGAAATTGTTGTACTATTGATCGCGAAATCGAAATCGATACTTATCGAATTCTCGAATTATGGATTGGATAGGAAGTGAAATGATGGAGTCCACTAACCTTGACTCTGGTTCTGGAGATGGTGTTCCTCCTGCCGTCCTGCGGGATTGATTGCGGTGGTGACTCTCCGCCGAAGATGCTGTCCAAATTTGAAGTTGTTCCAACTCGGTGCAACGTGGTGGTGATCCTTTTGTAGGAATGCTGCCCACTGCTGCCGTCGCTTCCAGTTGATGATAATGATGTAATGATGTTGATTAGCGAAATGTATTTCTGCGCGATTTGATCCAACCCGGCTCGATATGGACCAATGTTCCGGCTCGAAGACCAATGTTCCGGCTCGGAGACCAATGTTTCGGCTCGAAGACCAATGTTCCGGCTTGAATGCCAATGTTTCGTACAATCCGAATCGTAGTACCAACGTTTTTTGTAATCCGGCTGATACGACCATGTATGGTCTTCCGAATTGTACCTTGATGTTGCTCGAAGGACCTTTGTTTGCTATAATTGAAATAATGGACAGCGTTCGGTTTCGATGTTTAATGTAGGACGGTTACAGAAGTACTAAAATTACAGTGCTATTTACAAAACAGGTAAAGATACCCAAAAGGGTCAGTGGCCGCTTCCGGAAATGCAACAACTAGAAACTGTATTTTTGTCGATTTCTATTGAATTTGAACTATATTTCAACGTTTTTTGATGGTTCTGAGCCACCAAACACACTTAAAGCATGCAGAATCGACTCAGAATAGGAAAAGGAGACGTTTAGGTCAATTTTATGCATTCTGGCGTTCGTAGATACAAGAAAACTGTTAAAATTCTTCAGAAACGTCACTTTTGAAGTGTTTTCTTGTACTTTTAAGCCACTCAGATACCCTACGGGCTCGGAAAGTGCAACGAAACCATCAAATTTTAACTAGAAACTGTATTTTTGTCGATTTTTATTGAATTTGAACTATATTTCAACGTTTTTTGATGGTTCTGAGCCACCAAACACACTTAAAGCATGCAGAATCGACTCAGAATAGGAAAAGGAGACGTTTAGGTCAATTTTATGCATTCTGGCGTTCGTAGATACAAGAAAACTGTTAAAATTCTTCAGAAACGTCACTTTTGAAGTGTTTTCTTGTACTTTTAAGCCACTCAGATACCCTACGGGCTCGGAAAGTGCAACGAAACCATCAAATTTTAGCTAGAAACTGTATTTTTGTCGATTTTTATTAAATTTGAACTATATTTCAACGTTTTTTGATGGTTCTGAGCCACCAAACACACTTAAAGCATGCAGAATCGACTCAGAATAGGAAAAGGAGACGTTTAGGTCAATTTTATGCATTCTGGCATTCGTAGATACAAGAAAACTGTTAAAATTCTTCAGAAACGTCACTTTTGAAGTGTTTTCTTGTACTTTTAAGCCACTCAGATACCCTACGGGCTCGGAAAGTGCAACGAAACCATCAAATTTTAGCTAGAAACTGTATTTTTGTCGATTTTTATTGAATTTGAACTATATTTCAACGTTTTTTGATGGTTCTGAGCCACCAAACACACTTAAAGCATGCAGAATCGACTCAGAATAGGAAAAGGAGACGTTTAGGTCAATTTTATGCATTCTGGAGTTCGTAGATACAAGAAAACTGTTAAAATTCTTCAGAAACGTCACTTTTGAAGTGTTTTCTTGTACTTTTAAGCCACTCAGATACCCTACGGGCTCGGAAAGTGCAACGAAACCATCAAATTTTAACTAGAAACTGTATTTTTGTCGATTTTTATTGAATTTGAACTATATTTCAACGTTTTTTGATGGTTCTGAGCCACCAAACACACTTAAAGCATGCAGAATCGACTCAGAATAGGAAAAGGAGACGTTTAGGTCAATTTTATGCATTCTGGCGTTCGTAGATACAAGAAAACTGTTAAAATTCTTCAGAAACGTCACTTTTGAAGTGTTTTCTTGTACTCTTAAGCCACTCAGATACCCTACGGGCTCGGAAAGTGCAACGAAACCATCAAATTTTAGCTAGAAACTGTATTTTTGTCGATTTTTATTGAATTTGAACTATATTTCAACGTTTTTTGATGGTTCTGAGCCACCAAACACACTTAAAGCATGCAGAATTGACTCAGAATAGGAAAAGGAGACGTTTAGGTCAATTTTATGCATTCTGGCGTTCGTAGATACAAGAAAACTGTTAAAATTCTTCAGAAACGTCACTTTTGAAGTGTTTTCTTGTACTTTTAAGCCACTCAGATACCCTACGGGCTCGGAAAGTGCAACGAAACCATCAAATTTTAACTAGAAACTGTATTTTTGTCGATTTCTATTGAATTTGAACTATATTTCAACGTTTTTTGATGGTTCTGAGCCACCAAACACACTTAAAGCATGCAGAATCGACTCAGAATAGGAAAAGGAGACGTTTAGGTCAATTTTATGCATTCTGGCGTTCGTAGATACAAGAAAACTGTTAAAATTCTTCAGAAACGTCACTTTTGAAGTGTTTTCTTGTACTTTTAAGCCACTCAGATACCCTACGGGCTCGGAAAGTGCAACGAAACCATCAAATTTTAACTAGAAACTGTATTTTTGTCGATTTTTATTGAATTTGAACTATATTTCAACGTTTTTTGATGGTTCTGAGCCACCAAACACACTTAAAGCATGCAGAATCGACTCAGAATAGGAAAAGGAGACGTTTAGGTCAATTTTATGCATTCTGGCGTTCGTAGATACAAGAAAACTGTTAAAATTCTTCAGAAACGTCACTTTTGAAGTGTTTTCTTGTACTTTTAAGCCACTCAGATACCCTACGGGCTCGGAAAGTGCAACGAAACCATCAAATTTTAACTAGAAACTGTATTTTTGTCGATTTTTATTGAATTTGAACTATATTTCAACGTTTTTTGATGGTTCTGAGCTACCAAACACACTTAAAGCATGCAGAATCGACTCAGAATAGGAAAAGGAGACGTTTAGGTCAATTTTATGCATTCTGGCGTTCGTAGATACAAGAAAACTGTTAAAATTCTTCAGAAACGTCACTTTTGAAGTGTTTTCTTGTACTTTTAAGCCACTCAGATACCCTACGGGCTCGGAAAGTGCAACGAAACCATCAAATTTTAACTAGAAACTGTATTTTTGTCGATTTTTATTGAATTTGAACTATATTTCAACGTTTTTTGATGGTTCTGAGCCACCAAACACACTTAAAGCATGCAGAATCGACTCAGAATAGGAAAAGGAGACGTTTAGGTCAATTTTATGCATTCTGGCGTTCGTAGATACAAGAAAACTGTTAAAATTCTTCAGAAACGTCACTTTTGAAGTGTTTTCTTGTACTTTTAAGCCACTCAGATACCCTACGGGCTCGGAAAGTGCAACGAAACCATCAAATTTTAACTAGAAACTGTATTTTTGTCGATTTTTATTGAATTTGAACTATATTTCAACGTTTTTTGATGGTTCTGAGCTACCAAACACACTTAAAGCATGCAGAATCGACTCAGAATAGGAAAAGGAGACGTTTAGGTCAATTTTATGCATTCTGGCGTTCGTAGATACAAGAAAACTGTTAAAATTCTTCAGAAACGTCACTTTTGAAGTGTTTTCTTGTACTTTTAAGCCACTCAGATACCCTACGGGCTCGGAAAGTGCAACGAAACCATCAAATTTTAACTAGAAACTGTATTTTTGTCGATTTTTATTGAATTTGAACTATATTTCAACGTTTTTTGATGGTTCTGAGCCACCAAACACACTTAAAGCATGCAGAATCGACTCAGAATAGGAAAAGGAGACGTTTAGGTCAATTTTATGCATTCTGGCGTTCGTAGATACAAGAAAACTGTTAAAATTCTTCAGAAACGTCACTTTTGAAGTGTTTTCTTGTACTTTTAAGCCACTCAGATACCCTACGGGCTCGGAAAGTGCAACGAAACCATCAAATTTTAACTAGAAACTGTATTTTTGTCGATTTTTATTGAATTTGAACTATATTTCAACGTTTTTTGATGGTTCTGAGCCACCAAACACACTTAAAGCATGCAGAATCGACTCAGAATAGGAAAAGGAGACGTTTAGGTCAATTTTATGCATTCTGGCGTTCGTAGATACAAGAAAACTGTTAAAATTCTTCAGAAACGTCACTTTTGAAGTGTTTTCTTGTACTTTTAAGCCATTCAGATACCCTACGGGCTCGGAAAGTGCAACGAAACCATCAAATTTTAGCTAGAAACTGTATTTTTGTCGATTTTTATTGAATTTGAACTATATTTCAACGTTTTTTGATGGTTCTGAGCCACCAAACACACTTAAAGCATGCAGAATCGACTCAGAATAGGAAAAGGAGACGTTTAGGTCAATTTTATGCATTCTGGCTTTCGTAGATACAAGAAAACTGTTAAAATTCTTCAGAAACGTCACTTTTGAAGTGTTTTCTTGTACTTTTAAGCCACTCAGATACCCTACGGGCTAGGAAAGTGCAACGAAACCATCAAATTTTAGCTAGAAACTGTATTTTTGTCGATTTTTATTGAATTTGAACTATATTTCAACGTTTTCTGATGGTTCTGAGCCACCAAACACACTTAAAGCATGCAGAATCGACTCCGAATAGGAAAAGGAGACGCTTAGGTCAATTTTATGCATTCTGGCGTTCGTAGATACAAGAAAACTGTTAAAATTCTTCAGAAACGTCACTTTTGAAGTGTTTTCTTGTACTTTTAAGCCACTCAGATACCCTACGGGCTCGGAAAGTGCAACGAAACCATCAAATTTTAACTAGAAACTGTATTTTTGTCGATTTTTATTGAATTTGAACTATATTTCAACGTTTTTTGATGGTTCTGAGCCACCAAACACACTTAAAGCATGCAGAATCGACTCAGAATAGGAAAAGGAGACGTTTAGGTCAATTTTATGCATTCTGGCGTTCGTAGATACAAGAAAACTGTTAAAATTCTTCAGAAACGTCACTTTTGAAGTGTTTTCTTGTACTTTTAAGCCACTCAGATACCCTACGGGCTCGGAAAGTGCAACGAAACCATCAAATTTTAACTAGAAACTGTATTTTTGTCGATTTTTATTGAATTTGAACTATATT